>NC_060143.1:485957942-486260973 GCF_021461385.2 Schistocerca piceifrons | reverse complement strand
GAACGAGGACTGACGAAGACGTTTTTTTTTCCTTTATTGTGATTTTAAACACCTATACAGGCGGGCTGTCAGCAGCATAGTACGCTGCTCTTCAGCCTTAAGTGGAACAATAAACAGGACAGAGAGGTGATATATACAATACAAAAAACGGCGGGCAAAAAATGGAGATACAAAAAAACAATAAACAAGAAGCCGTTCACGGTGGATGAAAAAAAAACACTAACACTTGGAGACACGGCGCACAAAACACGGAGAACGGCGACGGCACATGTGAACAGTTGAGTTGTAACGGCACGAAACACACAACGATGCACACACAGTAAACACTGATGGCGATGATCTCCGGCGCCCGAATATTCACTGAGCGTGTACGAGTCCTGGGACCTGCCAAGAGAGGAGGTGGAGGAGGAGGAAGGGGAAATGGGAGAGGGGAGAGCAGAGATGCCATGGGCAAAGGAGAGAGGGGGAGGGAGGAAGGGGGAGGGGAAGCCCAGGGGAGAGGGTAGGAGGGAGGGGGGAAAGGAAAGAGAAGGGAAGGGAAAGGGGGGGAGGGAGGGCGCCTAAAGGAAAGGACACAGGAGGTGCGGGGGGAGGATCAAAGTTGATAGGAGGGTTAGATGCAGGGGAGGAGGACATCATCAGGGAGGGGGAGCTGGCGGAAGCCACCTTGGGAGAGGGTAAGGAGGGTTGAGAGATGGAGACCGGGTGGGACATGGGAATACAGGCGCGGCAGCGGGCGGGAACGAAGACGTTTCCGCTCCCTCTTATATAGTGCGCTGGTGGTACTGCCGCGCATGCGTTAAAGTCGCGGAGATTGTAGTTCCACACTGGCCAGCGGCAGCGCCCTCGCTGGCGGAACAGCAAGACTCAGCTGCCGTCGATATTGTCGCTGGCCGCAGCTATCGAAGTCTTCTGGTGTCTTCGTCTTGAGCATATTTTGGAGATGACGGGATTCCACGCGTTATTCAGTTAGTAACCACTGTCACGGTTCATTAGATTTCCCGCGATGCGTTTTTCAACGGATTCTTTGATAATGGAGTCCCAAAAGGTTGTCGCTGTGGCGAAAATCGAAGTTTTGTCATACTCCATTGAATCTCCGTTGGAAATACCATGTTCCGCAACTGCAGATTTACTTAGTTGAAGTAGACGAGTGGAACGCTGATGTTCCACTGTACGCGTTGTCTGTCCTACATAGGCCATACCACATTGACACGGTATTTTATAAATTCCCGCCTTCCCCAGTAACAAACTATCCTTCACCGATCCCAGCAGATCCGAAATCTTAGAAGGTGGACGAAAAACCACTTTCACGTGAAAATTGTTAAGATTCCTAGCTATTTTAAAGGAGATATTTCCAACGAAGGAAAGATAAGCTAGGGACCTGGTTGGCGCGTTCTCCTCTTTATCCACTTCCCGGTTCCTGGCTTTAGTTGAGAAAGCCCTATTAATTTGCCGGGTTGAGTATCCATTGTCTCTGAACACCGTCCTTAAATGTGCAAGTTCCTTAGGCCGATTCTCTGCATCCGACACCGTATGCGCCCTGTGCACAAAGGTTTCAAGCACACTCATGGTTTGGGATGGGTGATGGGAACTTGAAGAATGCAAGTACAGATCAGTATGAGTGGGCTTACAATAAACAGAATGTCCCACCGAGCCGTCACTCTTCCGTTTAACGAAAACATCCAAGAATGGAAGGCAACCATCTTTCTCTAGTTCCATACTAAATCGAATATTCTCATGGATGGAGTTAAGATGATGAAAAAACCCCATTAACTTTTCTTCTCTGTGGGGCCACACTATGAAAGTATCATCGACGTATCTCCAAAAAGCAGTTGGTTTACAAACCGCTGATTCAAGTGCTCTTTTCCTCAAAATCCTCCATAAAACAGTTAGCCACCAGAGTAGACAGAGGGCTGCCCATGGCGACACCGTCAGACTCTTCAAAAGATTCCTCTTTAAAAAAATCAAATGGCTCTAGCACTATGGACTTAACATCTATGGTCATCAGTCCCCTAGAACTTAGAACTACTTAAACCTAACTAACCTAAGGACATCACACAACACCCAGTCATTACAAGGCAGAGAAATCCCTGACCCCGCCGGGAATCGAAACCGGGAACCCGGGCGCGGGAAGCGAGTCCTCGTTAACATAAAATAGGTTGAGGAAAGAGCATGTCGGAGCAAAACAGTGATGTGCGATTCAAACTGTTGACCAATTCGCGTCAAGGAATCCGCAAGAGATACTTTTTTTTAATATGGAAACTACATGAAAACTCACTAGCAGATCCGATCTACTTTAGTGGAGAGCCCCAGGTCTGTAGATGAAAACAGCATAGTTCCGTATATGTTGTGAACATTTGCCAACCAGTGGTCTCAGCTCTAACAACCCTACCACAACAAAGGTCAAAATATTAATAACGATTGTGGTGTTGCTCACGCTGCTAAATACTGCATTTTCGGGCAACATCAGTCATATTATGTGGCAGGTGTCATTAGAGCACAGTTAATAATATCATTCCATGTAATAATCAAAAAACTAGGCACTCATCTTTTTGTGTTTCCCACGTTGGTCTCGTCGCAAAATCATGGCTCAATCGTTGAAAATCAAGGTGATTATGATTCCAAACTCGGATGCAAAGAGGCCTAGGTTTTATTCTGCTATATTCAAAAGTTTTTTAGATGCACGTCACAAAACATTCTTCAAGATTAAACCTTTCAAAGTTAGCACAATGGTGATGTAAAAAAAGTAATCAGCACTCCGAAATTAAGTTACACTTCCTTTTAATTGCTTTTATTGCAATATCACGTAAACACAAAACATCACAATACGAAACATACTTGAAAACATCTTCCTCACAGTCACTGTTAAAGTTCACATTTTTATAGGCGGACTTAAATACGCGTCTTTCTAACATGACATCCAAGGCTTGACCTTCTCAACGTCCGACTCTCTAACAAGTTAACAACTAACTAACTAATAATCGCTTACGCGCCCAAAAGTCAGAGTTACAAGTACGTCAAAGATCATAGTGACAAAAGAAAGAATACACATAAGAATAATATCATTGCAATATAAACGTATCGATGTATCAAAAGTGAAATCAAATCTGAATGTTGTCTCAGAAATATGTTAAGTAGTTAACAGAAATACAGTAGAATATTACTGGTATCGAGAGGTTCAGGTGAGGTACCATAATGGTTACGTAATTCAAGTACCATTACACAGCAAAGAAGCTAGATGTTTGGCTAAATAGGCCGTAAAAGTAGACCTTCTTTATGTACTTTAGGAAGACCATACTGACTCGTTGGTATGCTGCCTTGTGGTCTTAACCGCTTGATGGTCTCTGGAGCTACCGAGGGAGAGTTCAAAAGTGCACACGTCTTCCGTTCCACATGTGCTGTTGGGTCTTCATCAGTCTTCCTGTACATAGTATCGCTATGCAGACTACATATCTTCTCGAAATACAACCTACGAGGTAACAAGACGGTATAATGACCTTTATAAGCCTTCAGCACCACTATTTCCGGATCTTCTTTAAGGTTCCGTAGTGCAACCCTTTCTTCAGTGGTTATATTACTACGTTGGGTAAGAGCTGTTTCCCTTCTTATTTCGTCAGCAGCGTCCATAGAAAGGCGGCGTATAGCTTGTTCAACACCACTTACGAAACTTATCAGAGGTACTGCACTGGTGTAGATGCAAAATTAAAACCTTTGTCCAAAACTGACAGCGTCGCATCGTCTATAATCTTCCTCGTGAAATTAATGACGGAACGTCGTGCAGTTATTTCCTGTGCTTCGGCTGTTGTGGGACCAAGTGATCAAATTTCGACATCTGCCGGGAACAAGCAGCCTTATATACCCCATCGAACGTGGCTGATGACACTCCATCCTCGCAGTTCCATGATACAGGAGAAAGAAGTGCTGCAATATTCAAGTGTAGGTGGAACAATTCTTCTGAGATGGCATCCAACCTTCGTCTCGTATAACAAATTCTCTCCTTCACAGTAGCACGGCTCACCTTGTACAGTATTTTCTGTGCAGTGGTCGTCTGAATAAAATGAGTCACTCTGGCAAATTTGGGTATTATGCCATGGTCCCTACATCTCATTAAAAAAACTTAAAGAATTTAAAAGTTTTGCTTTCTTTCCACATAGCTTGTCTAACCTTCTTACATCTGAGGCCATCTCCTCCCCGTAAAGGCGTTTGATGTAAAAGTTATCATGGCGGGCGTCTGTGCTGCGTGTAGTGACAATGTCCACGTGACCACTGATACCAGGATCGTTTCACAACTGACGCAGCACGTCCAAACTGTGCGGCAAGTCTCCGAAAGGACCATCCGGTCACTCGGAAGGCCTAAATTTGGCTCCTTTCACATACTCTCAGTTGGCTGTAGATGGCTGTTGGTGGACGACGCTGAAACCGTTATCAGTACGTGTACTACCCCCAGGTGGCATATGCCGTCATCAGGTGAAAATAAACGTCGTATTTCGATCTGTACTAATTTATTTCTTCCAGTAGTGTAGACAGACTAATTCATGCATAAGGTTAGTGTATATTATTTGTGAAAAATTTTGAACTTCGTGTATTGCTGCATTCTGCAACGGAATGAGTTTAATAGTAGTTTGGGAAAGAGCATTTCCATCAGCATTTCCTTCTGTCTGTCACTCATTTGTACAGCAGAAATCTGTAACCGTTTTTCCTTTTGCACATACTGTGTGAAAGATAACGTTGATATTGTCGTCCCTGGTCCGAAATTTCTCATAAGGTACCAGTCTTGTGCCTGCCGTAGTCACAGAAAAGCGATTTTTCAGTTGCTAAACTTAATGACAGCTGATCCGATCATTAATAGTGTCTCCGTAATCCAGAAAGACTTTGACCCCAATATGAACACATTTTCGTCTCACACCTTCTTTGGTGTTTGTAAGTTTTTGACCAAATTATTTATAAGCGTTTCGAAGAAATTACCTTAACTATGTTCAGTTAAAGTCCTCCACGTCGTTTTTTTATCCGTATGTGAAAGCTATCGTCAGAAGCTACTGTAGTTATTTTTATACGCTTCTCACCAACAGACTGGTCCACGAGGTAGGTTTGTGTATATAACTACAGCTTCACATTAACTACTGCGTGTGGAATTTTGAATTTCACAACAGCAGTAGTTGCCTGTACTTACGATTTAACCATGTTACAAATAAGAGTTCGAAGATGAAGATACCGACCACAAATGGAAAATCCACTGACATAAGCTAATTTGACAAAGAGAAGATTAGTGCACATCGCATACTGCGTTGGAATTAAGGACCAGCTACTGACGTTATTTATTATTGATTTAGGTATCTATCACAGCTGCATAAAAATTTTAGTTGTGACCGTTATATTTGAGAACGCTTGTCACGCTATTGCCTGCATCTATGGAACTATGCTACTGTCAAACATAAGAGATGCAGACAATGCTTAGAAAGTGAACGCAAGCATTCCAAACTGTAGTCACAACTATAAATTATATGCAACCGTGACGGAAACCTACGCTGATGAGTCAAAACATTAGGAACAATGCCCAACACCAGGTTGAATGTCTCCTGGTGACGCTGCGGCTACGTGTGAAACCACTCCTTAGAAATATTAATGAATTACTGTGCTGGAAAACCTCTTACGTTATTTGCTTTTCAAACAGCTGACCAAAACTGAACGTACTCAGACATTTCTCTCTTTACTTATTCTGATCAACACTAAACTGACAAACAATATTTTTAGCGCAACGCAATCTGACTTTCAAAAATCCCTACAAAAGAATGGCCCTGACTAACAATAACCTATACCTTTCATGAATCACTTACCTCACAAAAATCTTCGTTACTCGAATTACTGCAATACAGCGAGCGCCAATACTGCCAGCTAAATAAAAGATTCAAACTACTGAAGGCACTAACTACTGATAGGCATAGTTAGCGAATGAGAGATTTTGATAGAGAACAAACAATGTATTTACCTTAATAGTGTTCGTAAGTCATAATCTATATATCAGTTCATTATATCCAGTCTTATAAATTTAGTCTCTCTGATGGACACACGTCCAGATCATCCGCTCTCAAAACTCCGCCATGTCTCTCCCCACATCCACCACTGGTGGCGACTCACCTCCAACTGCGCAACGCTACGCGCTGTTCACATCCAATTGCCCAGCGCTACAATAGAGACTATTCCAACAATGCCAACCAGCCACAGACTTCACACAGCACATGCGGTAGCGTTCTCGCTTCCCACGCCCGGGTTCTCGGGTTCGATTCCCGGCGGGGTCAGCGATTTTCTCTGCCTCGTGATGGCTGGGTGTTGTGTGATGTCCTTAGGTTAGTTAGGTTTAAGTAGTTCTAAGTTCTAGGGGACTGATGACCATAGATGTTAAGTCCCATAGTGCTCAGAGCCATTTTCACACAGCACAGCCAGTGATCTTCATACAGTGCGCTAGGTGACGTTACCATCATAAAAACCTAAACAGCCTACTTACACGTGATGCGGTAAGAAAAGAATGTAACCGAAGACAGACGAAAGGGTCGTCATTACAGCGAAGGTAAGGGCCGCAAATGCGGAATTCGACTGTTACAACCTATTTTGTCAAAGGACACATTGTTGTGGTTCTGCGGCTGGAAACGAGAATCCCTGAAACGGCGAAGCTGGGTGCCTGTTGGTGTACTATTGTCACGATCACCTATGGAAAGCGCTTGGGGATGGTGGAACAATGTGTTGGCCGTATAGTATTGGAAGACCACATCTCGTCACAAAACGTAGAAGTCGGAGGATCCCACACTGTGTAACCCAGGACAGGCAGATCTGACGACAGAGTACAATGTCCATGTAGGCACAAGTGTTTCGGTGCTGCCATTCAAAGGCCATCGTTGAACATGAAGCTCCACATCACACGATCCCTACATCTTCCTGTGTTGACCCAGCGACGCCTTCAGTTATGATTGCGGAGGGCAGCATCACTGAGTTTTCACCGTGGATCAATAGAAACATGTCGTCTGTCGAATGAATCACATTTCTTGTTACACCAGGCAGACTGTTGCGTCCCTACACACTGGCAAGCTGCGCGAAACATGCACTGCACCACTGATGCAGGCCAGTAAGGGCAGAATTATGCTGTGACTGTGTTGGGCTTCCATTTGATCTGTGGTGGTAATCGATTTCATCACGACAGCAGTTGACTACGTGAACATTATTGCGGACCACCTGCATCGTTTCATGCATGAAGCCAGCCTCCACCCCCCCCCCCCTCCCCTCCCCAATACGTCAATGACACCTTGAAATCTTCCAGCAGGATAACTATCGGTGTTACAAGGTCAGAATCTTACTACATTGGTTTGATAGATATTATAGTGGACTCGCATTGATGTCCAGGCCAGCAAATGTGCCTGATCTGGTGTGCCTGATCTGTACTTATTGGAATAGATCTTAGGCGCCAGTTGTGTGCCCTTAAACCACCGTCCTGTAATTCGCTGGAATTGCTTGACCTATGCGTAGACATTCCACATACTTCTGGAGTCCTGTCAAGTGATGTAGGCCGCATAACAGGGTTCGCGATACGTCCGCATGTATATGACCCTCGTAAAGTGATGGAGGGGGTGGTTTACCAATGATACAGAAACTGGGAACCATGCTGTAGTGTCATAGGCTTATAGCATCAGGAGATCGACGTGGTGAGACATTTCGTTGTCGTGACAACTCGTTGAGATTGGTGCTTTGGACCTCGAATAATTGGGTAAAATGCGGTGAGATTACCGTAAACCTGGTAAAATTACGAAAATTGATAGAAAATACGTAAAACTGACGAAAACATGACAGAAAATGTGGAGTGATGAGGGTCCTTAACACGCTCGCCTGGGTGTATGAAAATCACCTGTCAAGGACTTGAAGCATCTATGCCAAGCAGACTGTCTGTTGTACTGTGTTTGAAAAGGGGAACAACACGCTATTAAATAGGTGATCGTCAAAGAACATGGAGGCCCCAGGTTTGTTCGCTTTGTAAAATACGATTTGGAGCGATCTTCAGTATGTCTGATGAGAGTACAACGCCGGTGTTGTCACAACTATTTCGGAGAACGCCGTTCAGCGCACTTTTTTGAACATGGGTCTCCGCTGCGGACTACCCTAAATGCTCCCATGTCGATCCAACAAAGTCGCTAATTACTTCGTGAAGAAATAATAAGCAGCCAATCACTTGCAGAACGGAAAGTTGATTTAAGCCCCTTGACCATACTTTCAATGTTTATAAAAACTTCTTCTTCAGAAGGACAGTAAGTTACATATTGTAGCGGAGGTACGTTGTAAAATAGCGGAAAGAAGTCAGTTAAATGTAAATGTCACCTCTCTATTTCTTCACGAAGATTTCGTCCTGTGGTTGCTGCTCCAGCCACGTACAACGTTTTAAAATCGTCAATTACGGTTGCAGGGAGCACAGATACATCGGTATTGAACTGTGGATCAATGGAAAAATGTCGCCTTGTCAAATGAATCAGGTTAGCTGCTACACCAGTGTAATGGTCGTGTCCTACGCTCAACATACTTGCATTTATCGTCCGTTTTCATCCTTGTGTTTATGTGTCACACGTCTTAAAATCACCTGCACAAATACAAGGGGGGGGGGGGGGGGGTGCGGCATTGATGGCAAATGTTCGCAGTCCGTTTCTGGTGGTTTCAGCACGATGCTATCATTCGGAAATTTAGCTTGGCAGTGGTTAGTTCTATCCTACCGAGTTCTTCATTATTTATACGAAGATTGGTTATTGCTTGTAGGATGGATCCATGAAAGGGTAACGGAGGCTTCCTATCACTTACCTTTTCGTGAGGTACGTGGCTATAGCATAATAGCAGTGCTATTATGTCAATGCTGACTCTACAGCATCCCGTATAAGCTGGTGAGTACCTTATCTGTAGTATCTGTTTGTGCGTCCAATTGAAAGACTTACTCCAGGCCGTTGAGCCACACGAAACTATTAATTACTTTTATCCGGAAAGAAAGTTTCATAATATACCGTAAAATGGAATAAATAGAAACATTTTCCAACTTTAAAAGAAAGAAATTGATGATTTTAAAAAGAAATAGGAAAATAAAATTATAATTACCTCATGCTTTTAAAACGTAAAAAAGAACTTGGCGTTCCATTTGACTCTGCAGAGAGGAGTGAATAAAAACAGTGTGTTTGTCTTATTATTTTATTTATTGGTCTTCGGGTTGAATAGGGATATGTCACAATCTGTTTTCGTTCTAGGGGAAAAAGACAAAAAATTAATCTATTTCAAAAAACTGTCATTCAGTATACAAACAGTAAGGTAATGTTTATGTGATCAAGACGGTCCTTTACACATAAACTGCCACAATATGATCAGTGTCACATTTACAGACTTCGTGTTCAATTCACAAAAACTAAAAATATTGAATGAATTGTAGCTGTTTATTTTGTTTCTCAAATAGAGATTGTTATAGACCTCTAATAACATGTTAAAAAAAAGCAAATCAACTTGAACGACTAGAAATAGGACGTTCATATTCACGGGAAATGATTGTAATTTCAGTTACTTCGGTTCAGCACGTGTCATGTAATCTAGTAGGCACAGGGTCCGCCTGGGCCCTTATAATTTGATCCATGCGTGATGGCATCGACGCCTATAAGGCACGAACAGCGTCCTATGGTATAGTCATCCGAGCTGCATTCACCTGGTTCCAAAATCGTCAGTTAGTTAGTTAGTTACGTGTTCCATTGATCAATAGCGTGGAAAAACCGTTATGATGTGGAACGTGTCTAATGCACAAGAAATGCGCACAGGAAACAAGTTTTTTTTTTTTACATTATAGTGTTATACCTAAATATTTCCATTATCTATCCCATTCCCTTAAATGGCACAAAATGCATATATTATATCTCCAGATTTATTTACTCGTATTCAAGAATTCATCTATGGTATAGAAGGAGATGTCAAGGTGGTATGATTTCAGTTTGTTTTTGAAACTATTACTGCTGTCTCTCAGACATTTTATTTCATTGGGTAATTTATCAAAAAGTTTTAAAGCAGCATATTTTACCCCTTTCTGTGCCAAAGATAGTTTAAATAAAGGATAGTGTAGGTCTTTCTTTTTTCTTGTATTGTAATCATGAATGTAGCTGTTGATTTTAAACTGGTCCATTTTGTTGGGAAACAATTTCATTACTGAGTGAAGGAACTGTGAAGCAGTTGTAAGAATTCCTAACCTTTTAAACAGATGCCTACAAGATGTGCGGCTATGAACCACACACATTATTCTAACTACTTTCGACATGGGTGTGTGTGTTCGTCATTAGGATAATTTAGGTTAAGTAGTGTGTAAGCTTAGGGACTGATGACCTTAGCAGTTAAGTCCCATAACATTTCACACACATTTGAACATTTTTTGAACTACTTTCACCTTTTGCCTAAATGTTGAATTGTCCCAGAATATTATTCCGTATGACATCAGAGAGTGGAAGTATACAAACTATGTTAGCTTACTAATTTCTACATCCTCAAAATTGACAATTATTCTGATTACAAAAGTTGCTGAACCTAATCGCTTTAGGAGATCCAAAATATGACTTTTCCAATTAAGATGCTCATCTATATGTACACTCAAAACCTTAGTATGCTCTACCCTGGCCAATGACTTCTTCTGATGTGTTATGTTTATTGAAGGAATTATACTTTTTGCAGCAGAAAGTTGGCTCTACTGTGTTTTTCGAAGTTCAGAGCAAGCCCATTCACAGAAAACCAGTTAATAACTTTTCCAATGACCTTATTTGTATCATTTTCTATCGGAATTTCTTTTACTGGATTAATAAATATGCCTGTCAGTGGTGGTTGACACGGGTCACAGCACAGCACCCATCGTTTTGCCATACCCCACACATTTTCGATTGGCGACAACTCTGGTGCCCTGGCGAGCCAGGGCAAAAGGCTGACATCCTGTGACACCAAAAAGGCGTTTGTTCGTTCAGAAACAAGTGGTCGTGCATTGTCTTGTTGAAATGGCGTCTGGGGCATTTTGCGCAATGGTTATGGCTACGAGTCGCAGGCTGTCACTCACGTAGATCACACTGGTCACAATGCCCTGGACACGCACCAGCTGTGATTAGTTGTTGTAACGAATAGCACCACTCACCATACAGCCTTGAGTTGGCGCTGTATGTCTTACGTGAATACAGTCACTGTTATGTCGCTTCCCCCTGTCTGTGGCGAACCAAAATGTGTCCATTGTTTTCAAACAAGCACTATCTGGATTCGTCCAAAAATCTGATGCCCACTCCTGTCCACAGTGAATTCGTTCCATACACCATTGCCGCGTAGCATGTTTCTGCACATTCGTCGAAGGTAGACGGATAAGTGGACGGTTCGCACGTAACCCATGCCGTAATAACCGGCGACGGGGTGTCACCTCTGATCGTGTATGATGTGTTACACTGTCCCACTTTTGCACCAGAGCCGAGGAGGACGTAGGTCTGTTCTGCAATGCCATTCGGATGAGCTGTCAGTCTTATCGGGGGGAAGGGGGGGACGGGGTGAGTCTGGGTGGTGCGACCTAACCCATCTCGTCGTGTTCTACGGCCTTCCGTGAACCATTCTTCTGCACACACCCATTGCACTACCAAAACACTTCGTCTCACGCCAGCGGCAATTTCCCAGGTGGATGCGTCAGTGCATTACATTATGTCATGCCAATAATACGAACTATTTCAAACTCACTGATTTGACCGTACGGTTCGCGCATACGTCTGCGAGGCATCTTGCACCTGTGCTGAAGTCACACTGATCCAATACCTTCGGTTTATAGCGACAATGAGAGTCGCAGGCACAGTTTACCGGTAGGTGCTGTTGCGCCGCGATGTCGATGTTGACATTGAACCTGCGGGCCTACATGGTTCAAATGCCAATTATTTCTGCAGAACATAATAATGTATGTGTCCTGTGAATATGAACGTTCTATCTCTAGTCATTCAAAGTGTTCTGTCATTTTTCTGAACAAATTTATTGTAACATTAAACTCAGGAACTTTGTTTCTTTATTAACGCATTAAGTCACTGAAAGAATGTTTAAAAAGGATGTCTTGGACTTTATAAGTCGTACGCCCAGAAGTAATGAAAAGGTTTCAGACAACATCTCTTTGAATAAAGAAGTGTCCTCGTCTGTTAAAATGAACATGTTTCATCGGCCTTGATTTTTCAGATAATTGCCTTCGAAACAACAAATTTTACATCGTGCATACGATCCAAGTGACTTCTAACTTTTTCCCGGGGCCGGCTTGAGGCTAAAGCGGCAGAAGCCGCCGCTAGAAGCACGAAACGGAGAGCAGCGCTACGGGTATTCCCCGAAGACCAGTAAATAAAATATAATGGGCGTTACACAAGTACAGTAACGCATTTTTTCTGAAAGGAGGTTGGTTATATTCAGTATTCCAGTACATCATGTTGTTCCCCACTATTTTGGTTACAAAACCGTATTATTCAACATAATCTCCGTTCAATGCGACGTCCTAAAGCCACCTTATTGGGAGAGCCTGTATGCCCGCACGGTTCAACTCTACTGGTCGACGTCGGAGACGACGTCTTTCTGCATCAATAGTCTCCCCATCATCCACCAACTCCTCCCCACGGAGTCCATCCTCCATTGGGACAAACAGACGGAATCATACAGTGTAGGCTTTCACGGCCGGTGTTGTCTTCAGTTGAAACTTCCGGTATGAGAGGCCGGAGTCGCTGTATAAAATTTCCACCAAACGTTTCGTCTCCATCTGCTGGAGACATCTTCTGAGGTCGTCCAGCTACTGCCCATTTTTTTAAAACCTCCTCTTTTGTATTAAATTTATTATGGTGTTTGTGAATATCTATCGCTTCTCTATACATGCGCGGATGATAATGGGATGTTCGTGTTAGAACGCTTGTCCCTTTAAATTTAATTTCCTAGTTCCCAACTCGAAAAACATGTTCAGCTACGGCCTATTTTTTCGATGTGTCCAAAGCGACAGTTTCTTTTATGTTTGGCTAATCGGGTGTTTACATTTCTTTTGGTTGTTCCAATGTATACTCGTCCACAACTGCATGGAATTTTTTATACCCCCAGGTGTTGCTACGGGGTGTCGGGCGTCTTTTGCAGTTCTTAAATATTCCTTAATCTTGTTGGTGGGTCTGAAGGTTGTTTCGATCCCATACCTGGCCAGAACATTCCCGATACGGTCCGTGACTTTATTAATGAACGGTGACCGTTGTTGCTCTTGGCTTCTTTTCTTCTTTGATGGAGGGCTCGATCAATTTCCTTGCCGGTATATCCGTTTTCCATGAAGGCTACATCTACATCTACATTGATACTCCGCAAGCCACCCAACGGTGTGTGGCGGAGGGCACTTTACGTGCCACTGTCATTACCTCCCTTTCCTGTTCCAGTCGCGTATGGTTCGCGGGAAGAACGACTGTCTGAAAACCTCCGTGCGCGCTCTAATCTCTCTAATTTTACATTCGTGATCTCCTCGGGAGGTATAAGTAGGGGGAAGCAATATATTTGATACCTCATCCAGAAACGCACCCTCTCGAAACCTGGCGAGCAAGCTACACCGCGATGCAGAGCGCCTCTCTTGCAGAGTCTGCCACTTGAGTTTATTAAACATCTCCGTAACGCTATCACGGTTACCAAATAACCCTGTGACGAAACGCGCCGCTCTTCTTTGGATCTTCTCTATCTCCTTCGTCAGACCGATCTGGTACGGATCCCACACTGATGAGCAATACTCAAGTATAGGTCGAACGAGTGTTTTGTAAGCCACCTCCTTTGTTGATGGACTACATTTTCTAAGCACTCTCCCAATGAATCTCAACCTGGTACCCGCCTTACCAACAATTAATTTTATATGATCATTCCACTTCAAATCGTTCCGCACGCAAACTCCCAGATATTTTACAGAAGTAACTGCTACCAGTGTTTGTTCCGCTATCATATAATCATACAATAAAGGATCCTTCTTTCTATGTATTCGCAATACATTACATTTGTCTATGTTAAGGGTCAGTTGCCACTCCCTGCACCAAGTGCCTATCCGCTGCAGATCTTCCTGCATTTCGCTACAATTTTCTAATGCTGCAACTTCTCTGTATACTACAGCATCATCCGCGAAAAGCCGCATGGAACTTCCGACACTATCTACTAAGTCATTTATATATATTGTGAAAAGCAATGGTCCCATAACACTCCCCTGTGGCACGCCAGAGGTTACTTTAACTTCTGTAGACGTCTCTCCATTGATAACAACATGCTGTGTTCTGTTTGCTAAAAACTCTTCAATCCAGCCACACAGTTGGTCTGATATTCCGTAGGCTCTTACTTTGTTTATCAGGCGACAGTGCGGAACTGTATCGAACGCCTTCCGGAAGTCAAGAAAAATAGCATCTACCTGGGAGCCTGTATCTAATATTTTCTGGGTCTCATGAACAAATAAGGCGAGTTGGGTCTCACACGATCGCTGTTTCCGGAATCCATGTTGATTCCTACATAGTAGATTCTGGGTTTCCAGAAATGACATGATACGCGAGCAGAAAACATGTTCTAAAATTCTATAAGAGATCGACGTAAGAGATATAGGTCTATAGTTTTGCGCATCTGCTCGACGACGCTTCTTGAAGACTGGGACTATCTGTGCTCTTTTCCAATCATTTGGAACCCTCCGTTCCTCTAGAGACTTGCGGTACACGGCTGTTAGAAGGGGGGCAAGTTCTTTCGCGTACTCTGTGTAGAATCGAATTGGTATCCCGTCAGGTCCAGTGGACTTTCTTTTGTTGAGTGATTCCAGTTGCTTTTCTATTCCTTGGACACTTATTTCGATGTCAGCCATTTTCTCGTTTGTGCGAGGATTTAGAGAAGGAACTGCAGTGCGGTCTTCCTCTGTGAAACAGCTTTGGAAAAAGGTGTTTAGTATTTCAGCTTTACGCGTGTCATCCTCTGTTTCAATGCCATCATCATCCCGTAGTGTCTGGATATGCTGTTTCGAGCCACTTACTGATTTAACGTAAGACCAGAACTTCCTAGGATTTTCTGTCAAGTCGGTACATAGAATTTTACTTTCGAATTCAATGAACGCTTCACGCATAGCCCATTCAATGAACGCTTCACGCATAGCAAGGCTGACCGTAAGTGATTAAATTCATCTTGCACGTAAGCTGCCACTCAGATTTTGTTGGCTCTGTCCACCAAGGTTTTCATGACACCTCTTTTTTGCCTAGGATGGTGGTTTGATTCATTGTGGAGGTATCGATCCATGTGTTCTTTCTATATCCCTTGTGGCCCAGCGTCCCATCTACCCGTTTAATTACCGACACATCCAGGAGATTAAGTTGACCGTTGCTCTCTTTCTCCATGGTAAACTGTATCTTCGGGTTAATACTGTTCAGGTGCACCAAGAAGACATCCAGCTCTTCTTCATCATGAGTCGACACTACAAATTTGTCATCAACATAGAAGTACCATTTAGCTGGCTTTTTACTGGCAGTCTGCAGCGCTCGCTGTTCGAATATAAATAAATAAATAGGCAACAGCTGGGCTGAGAGGGCTTCCCATCGCCACCCCGTCGATCTATTCGTAAAATTCGCTGTTGTACTGGAAATAAGTTGTCGTTAGGCAGTGTTTAAATAAAGCCACTATGTCAGTCGGAAAAATATGTGCTATATATGAAATAGCATCGTTTACAGGCACCATGGTAAACAATGACACTACAGCGAAGCTCACAAGAATATCATTTGGGCTGACGTTAATCTCCCTCAGTTTTTCAATAAGATGCGCCGAGTTTTTAATGTAACTGTCCGTTCTGCCAATGTATGGTTGCAGCAAGCAGGCGAGATATCTGGCCACCTCTTGTGTTGGAGGTCCTATAGCACTCACAATCGGTCTCATCGGGACGTGTGGTTTATGTACCTTTGGGACTCCGTATAGTCCGGGTGGATAAGCTTCCGTTTTGCAGAGTCGTTTTTTATCATCCGAAGAAACAGAAGAGTGTTTTACCAGTTGATTGGTATTTCTCAAAATTTTGGTTGTAGGATCCTTCTGAAGCTTCTTATACGTAGTGGGATCCGAAAGGTCACTAATCTGCTTGTGCTAATCTTCGGTATTCAGCAAAACGGTAGCATTTCCTTTATCAGCTGCAAGTACCATAATGCTCAGTGGCCTCCTTTCCGCTTGAGACAAACTGCTGGTTGGTGGTCTCGCTTGGCGTAATATTCTGGCTGTTTCAGTCTTGATTTCATCCGCGGAATGCGATGATAACAAACGGATTCCTGCCTCCACATTCAATATGATGTCGTCTTAGGAACCTTTACTGGCGTGACTGCAAAGTTGCCTCCTTTCGATAGAACTGAATGTTCCTCTTTTGTTAATTCTCTCCCAGACATGTTTATCACAGTTCGAGAGTTACCAGCGACTGATGTTTCACTTCCACCTTTCTGTAGGCCATCGAATTTCCTCTTCTGCCTATTAGTTGTCATTTCTGCACAGAGCTCCATGGTCCTGAACGTTAGACACTCCACCTCATTCCAGTCATAGCACTGCATTATGTTACTGATACATAAATGGAGATGTAACAGCTTACTTCTAGTTGCCGCTAGTTCTCGCCGCGTCTGGTGAATTAATTCCCGTAGCATCGCTAGTTCCATGCGGTTGTAAATGCGGTTCGCTTGCGCTGAGTGAAACATTCTCCTCGCCTTCAGAAACTTCGGCACTATCGCGGTGTCCCGGCAGCTTAGCAGGAAAGTATGCGTACACAGTTGCTGTGCTTTCTTCTTGCGCAGTCCCTCCTGTCGTAGAACCAAAACTGACGTTTCCTACCCGTAGAGGCGTTTAATCATACAAATGTACGCTTTCCCGGCCGGTGTTGTCTCCAATTGAAACTTCCGGGCTGAGAGGCCGTGGTCGATGTATAAAATTTCCTCCTAACGTTTCGTCGCCATCTACGGGAGACACTCAGAAGATGTCTCCCGCAGATGTATACGAAACGTTAGGTGGAAATTTTATACATCGACCACGGCCTCTCAGCCCGGAAGTTTCAACTGAAAACAGGCGGAAGTTCTTTATGATCTTCTGTTAGGTGGCGATGAAACCTTTTAGTACCTCAATTAGGGGACGAGTGTGTCATCATTACCAACAGAGACGTCCAGTTAGCAGCGAGGTGTTTGTGATCCGTCGATCACCTCAAATTAGAGTGTCCGCACGTCCTGGTACTTCAGGATTCACAGCTATTTGCGAGCGACCGGCACGCGGTTGATAGGACAGGTTTGCGCGACCTGTTTGTGATGATGGGAGACACCTCTCCCAACCACTCACCCAGATTTTGTCCACTGCCAGACCTTTGTAGACATTCCGCAAGCGCCTATGACTATCTACGATGCTCTGGCTTTCCCTCAAAAGAAACTCAATGACTATCCTCTGCTTGGAACACACATGTGCTACGGACGCAATTATTGAGGCTACTTATAGCGCCGAACATATCGGAACTTCATGAGACTGTCGGGGTTGAAGCGGGAAATTCCACGATGTCCACAAAGTTCTATTTCTGAGTCACGCTCGGGCGCACGATACCTCTTTAAAGCCTGTACTATGGTAAGTTGACGGGCTTCACCTTAAGAGAAAGGATTTTTGTATAGATGTTGACAGCGTGTACTTGAGTGGAGGCAAATCAGACTTACACCCACTCAGTAATAACAATGATACGTCAAGCAATTCCGGAGTGCAACCACACGTTAGGACGGACAAGAAACAACACAGCAGATGCTACCAAATTGTTAATAATACGGTCGCCAGCCTAATTAGGCATTAACTGAGTTTCTTCCCTGTACAAGTTGATGTACGTTCATACAAAACAACACGTAATAACACTGCATAATAAGGTAAATTTTAGAACAAGAAAATCTACTGAACTGCTAACTTCACTTTCGGTACTAATATGGATAAGCCATAAATACATAACAATACACTATAATGTTTACTACAAACTTTGTACTGTCTATTGATCTGATTAAAATCGGGCATAGGTTACCCCAGAAATAGCACTTTGGAAACACACATACAATGTCAATTTTGAAAAATGTAAAACACTGATAAATTTTGGTTTTATATTGACTTTAACTTTGCTGGTCAAATCAGTTCAGTACACTTCAGAATTCAAATGAATAGAAAAGAAAAGGGGGGAGGGACCCTGAAACTGTTAAGATCACTGTACTGAAAATTTTGATTATTGAAATCATTAAGCACTCAAGATTTCCAATATATGAGTTACTACTCTTTTTGTCTTATTTCCTGCTCATTTAACTACCATTATTTTTGTCTCAAATTAATTAAACTTCATTACTAAACCAATTTCAACATTATCTTCCATCTTTGTCAGACCTACATTATTTAGCTATATATTCGTTAACAACAAAGTTCTTTAAACATCATTCTAACATAGATAGGTCGGCAGGTAATTATTATTAACATAAATTTTAAATCTTCATTTCGGGACACTCGGATTGCACAACATGTGGGAAGGACCCTGTCTAGGTTAGTTGTGAGGATAATTAACTGATAGGACAGGTCTGGTAAAATTTAAGTTGTTATTGAACAGTATGGAACAAAAGTAACACTGGTCCACACGAATACAGTACTAAAAGTTTCAACCTGTTCGTATCGATGCGGCGGTCAGCAGACAGCGAGATGGCGAGGCACAGAGCACACATACAATCGCAGCAATGGCTCTTGATGTATCGGCACTTTGCTTCTTCTTAGCGTCGCAATACTTTTCCATTTACTGCCTATGGAATTTTGCCATGCTGTATAGGCGTCAGAAACGGCACATCCGAGGCTCAACGAAATCACGTTTTCCAGGAGAGCCTCCTCGATCCAGAACGTGTTTCTCAGACCGATGCCCAACTCCGACTACTACTGCTGAGCCCGTTATGCCGTGCAGCGCCCGTGTGCATTTTCCCGCGCTCGCCTGCCATCCACCTTTTACCGCTCCCCTACAGACAGGGTATTCACCCGAGGTTTTGCATTCTACATAGCCTAATACATTGCCTACGTATGGACCAGGCGCACAATTACAACTTTAACATCTTACAACAGTTTCAACATTTCTTACATTTCAATTTTGTTAAAATATTGCTTGTAATTTGACATAAACATTAATATTCACATCGAAAATTGTTTACAGTTTCTTTAACATAATGGCATGAAACAAAAAAGAAATGAAATCAGAACATCGATTACACTAATTTATTGAAAATCCGAAGAAAAAATTATTATATGTACAATAGTATAGCGTTGGTGTTGTTACAAACAGTCTTCTGTTTTAATGCTGCCCGCCACGAATTGCTCTCCTGTGCCACCCTCTTCGTCTCAGACTAGGACGTGTAACCTACGTCCTCAATAATTTGCTGGATGTACTCCACTCTCTGTCCACCTCTATTGTTTTTAGCGTGCACTGCTCCCTCTAGTACAATGGAAGCTACTCCGTGATTTGTTTCCTGTCAGAGTTTTCCATATATTCTTTGCCTCGCCGATGCTCTGGAGAACCTCATTCCTTACTTTAACAGTCCCCCTACTTTTCAACATTCTTCTGTAGCACCACATCTCAAAAACCTCGTTTCCCTTCTTTTCCGGTTTACCCAAAGTCCATGTTTCACTACCATACAATGATGCACTGCAAACGTACATTCCCAGGAATTTCTTCCTCAAATTAAGGCCTATATTTGATACCAGGAGAATTCTCCTTTCAAGGAATGCTCTTTCTGTCAGTGCTAGTCTGCTCTTTGCGTCCTCCTTGCTCCATCCATAATAGGTTATTTCGCTGTCTAAGTAGAAGAATTCCTTAATTCATCCACTTACTTCGTGTTCACCAATCCTGATGGCAATTTTCTCGTTGTTCTCATTTCTGCTATTTGTCATTACATTAGCCTTTCTTCTGTTTGCTCTCAATCCATATTTTGTACTCATTAGGCTGTTTATTCTATTCAGCAGATCCTGTAATCCTTCTTTACTTTCACTGAGGACAGCAATCTCATCAGCGAATCTTATCTTGAATTTTAATTCTACTCTTGAATCTTTCTTTTGTTTCCGTCATTGCTTGTTCAATGTGTAGATTTAACAGCAGGGCAGAAAGAATACATCCCTGTCGCATACCTCTTTTAATCCTAGCAGTTCTTTCTTAATCTTCCACTTTTATTGTTTCCTATTGTTTCTTGTACGTATTGTGTGATACCTGTGTTTCAGATCTACAAATCCTACGAACGTGTCTTGTTTTTAATCTTGCTTCCATTATCAACCACAACGTCAGAACTGACTCTCTGGTGCCTTTACTTTTCCCAAAGCCAGACTGATCTTCATCTAACACATCCTCAATTTTCTTTTCCATCCTTCTGTACATTATTCTTGTCAGCATCTTGGATGCATGAGCAGTTAAGATGACTGCGATAATTCTCGCTCTCGTAGGCTCCTGCAATCTTCGGAAATGAGTGGATGTTTTGCCGAAAGTCTAATGGCATATCGCCAGACTCGTGCGTTCTGTACGTCAACGTAAATAATCATTTCGTTTCTATTTCCTCAATTATTGTATAAATTCTGATAGAATGTTATCCATCCCATCGGCCTTATTTTTTTAAGACCTCCAAAGCTATTTCAAATTCTTATTCTAGTACTAGACGTTATCTCTTCTATGTCGACATCTTTTTCTTCTCCTATCACATTTCCAGACGAGTCTTACCCTCTCCTAGAGGCCTTCAGTGTACTCTTTCCGCCTACCTGTTCTGGAGGGAGCCAATTGATAGCTTGTTCATATGGAAAAATGTTCCTAACCGGCCGTGCTTTTTCCATATACTTTAATCGCAATGTAATCTCACAGGTTGAAAACAATACCAGGTGGTTATTCGGTTTAGTAAATATTTGGACTTCCTCTGAAGAAACTCTGAAAATTTGGGGTTGTTTTTTAGGCATTTGTCGAGTGAATATTGTCAATTATTTGAAAAAAGTCAGATTAAAGTGTGCTTTAAAACCGAAATTTTGGTTAATGAAACGGGATTGCAAATTTCCTTACCATGTTCTTAGCACCACTAGCCCCGGATCTACCATATTTCGGAATCGGAGCGAAAACTTCATAGTGCTCTCCTCCTATCCCCCCCCCCCCTCTCCCCCTAGGACCGTTTCAGATAGGACGTCAAAAATTTATAAACATCGATTTTTTAAAAATATGTTTCCTTTGTGTCGCACATATTCCTAAAGAGTTTGATGTATAAAATATATTTGTTCGAGTAAATTAAAGACAAATCATTAGACCTTAAGTGTGCCAAAGTGTAGTGCCATACCTCTTCACACAACATTTTTCGCTCTGAGGAAATCAAACGCATTTATTTTGTAATGCAAGCCATCAAACCTATATTCAGGACGCTGGAAATTAAAATTTTCTGTTGTGCCTCTTCTGCTCCCACTCGCTCCGTTTGACATGCTACCTCGCTTAAAAAAAAATAAAATAAAAAAAATCACTTTTAATACTGGGTGGGCTTATTTCTAGCTGGGAGAATATGAGCTCTCCAGAAAATTTGCCCTCTCCGTTGCCTATTAGCTAATAACTTTCTCTTTTGTGTGACATAAAATTATAAGTAGGAAAATTAAACCAGCAAAGACAAGACACAGGCAAGACAAAACACTTTTCTTCAATCCTTAGGTCCCAACAGTTTTTTCTCTCTAATCTTGCTATAGCTCCACACGGGGTGCTTTCGTTTCTGCGAAATAATCTATTATCTCAACGAAGTTTTACTACATGAGAAATCAAAAAGCTGTCTAGTATTTAAAAAGCTGTTATACGAATTTCTTTCATACGTTTCAGTTTTTCAAGCATCAGATCGAAAAGCAGCAGTACGAAATTTGGAATCGTCATAGTCTTCCATATAATACGTGTGATGTCCCCGTTTCTTCTCCTTACCGGCCAGTGTGGCCGAGCGGTTCTAGGCGCTTCAGTCTGGAACCGCGTGACCGCTACGGTCGCAGGTTCGAATCCTGCCTCAGGCATGGATTTGTGTGATGTCCTTAGGTTAGTTAGGTTTAATTAGTTCTAAGTTCTAGGGGACATGACCACAGCAGTTAAGTCGCATAGTTCTCAGAGCCATTTGAACCATTTTTTTCTTCTCCTTCCTCGTTCTAACAAACAATCTAGTCATCCTTAATTCTGTAACTGTTCCTGCCATTGTCAAAACTCATTCTCCGGTTAACTTCACTAACCCTGCCAGAATCACGGGTTTAGTTATCCCGCGTGTATTCTGCAGTTAGGCGGTATTACGTGTTCGTACAACGCGTTTTCCGCGCGATTTCGAGAACTGAGCTTTAGTGGCTGCTAACCGGGGACTGTACAACTGGTTCTCAGAAGTGTAGAGATCTTGCAAAAAACGTATGTCAAAATTTCATTTTCTTGGACACACCGAGAAAATATGTGATCTTTCTTACCTGCTATTCCTGTTAGCTGTTCATATCCTCTCTGGTAGTCTGAATCTATGGATTTCGCTAATCTACATCTACATCATCTACATCACACTCCGAAAACCACCGTATGGTGCGTGGCGGAGGGTACTTTCGGTACCACTGTCCGATCCCTCCAACGCTGTTCCATTCGCGAATAGTACGTGGGAAGAATGATTGTCGGTAAGTCTCTGTATTGACTCTAATTTATCGAATTTTCTCCTCGTGGTCAATACGCGTGATGTATGTGGGAGGGGGGGGGGGGGAGGGGGGAAGGTAATCTGTTGTGTGACACCTCCTGAAAAATACTGTCCCGAAATTGCAATAATAAATCTCTCCGTGATGCGTAACGTCTGCCAATGGAGTTTATTTAGCATCTCCGTAACGCTCTATCGTCAGCTGACGAAACGCGCCGCTCTTCGTTGGATCTTCTCTATCTCCTCTATCAGTCCTACCTGATAGGGATCCCAGACAGATGAACAATAATCAAGAATCGGGCGAACAAGCGCCTTACAAGCCACTTCTTTCGTGGATGAGTTACGTTTCCTTAAGATTCTTCTGTTGAATCGGAGTCTGGTGTATGCTTTTCCCACTATGTGTTTTATATGGTCATTCCACTTACTGTCACTCTGGATAGTTACGCCTAGATATTTTACGGTAGACGCTGTCTCTAGCTGTTTATCATCAATAGTGTAGCTGTACGGTAGTATGTATACGCAACATGCTACATTTATTTACGTTCAGGGTCAACTCCCAGAGTTTGCACCATTCATCAATTCTCTGCAGGTCGTACTGCAAATTCTTGCTTTCTTCTGGCGTTGCTACTTTGTTATAGACAACTGCATCATCTGCGAATAGCCTTAAAGAGCATCCGACGCTTTCTACTAGATCGTTTAAATATATTTTAAACAGCTTCGGTCCTATCCCACTTCCCAGTGGTACTCCGGATATTACCTTTACATCTGTCGATTTAATAATTATAACAACGCTGATCATTTGCACACCTAGTCCGCTACATAAACAGCGGTTGGCTTTAACCTCTTAGGATTTATTCGGCTCAGCTCGTGTTGCCCCGTTCAAATGGTTCAATTGGGTCTGAGCACTATGGGACTAAATATCAGTCCCCTAGAACTTAGAGCTACTTAAACCTAACTAACCTAAGGACATCACATACATCCATGCCCGAGGCAGGATTCGAACCTACGATCGTAGCAGTCACGCGGTTCCGGACTGAAGAGCCTAGAACCGCACAGCCACCATGGCCGGCTATTGCCCCGTCCGGTTTTGTCCACGGGAAAGTCTTTTACTTCTAGATGGCACGGGGATTCCCCTGGCAGAGACATTACGCACACTATGCACGCATTCAAAAATCAGTTTATGATTCGTTCAGAAATCAGCTTAGAATATGTCCAAAGATGTTCAAAAACCAACAGGGATTCCTTAGATAGACTGACGTGCACTGGATGCTAGGCGCTTTGTGGAACAAGGTTGTTTTGAATCTTCCTGGCAGATTAAAACTGTGTGCCGGACCGAAACTCGAACTCGGGACCTTTGCCTTTCGTGGGCAAGTGCTCTACCGTCTGAGCTATCCAAGCACGACTCAAACCCCGTCCTCACAACTTCTGCCAGTCCCTCGTCTCCTACCTTCCAAACTTTACAGAAGCTCCAAGCTTTACTGAAGCAAACTCCGCCGCAGAGTGAAAATCTCATTCTGGAAGGTTGTTTTATTCAGGAATATGAATTTGGCGCTCTCTGAAATTGCCACCTGGGGCAGCACACCGGTGTGCCTCCCACCCCCCACCCCTCCCGCTCCTCCCTCGATCAGGTCCTGAGCACCACATCCGAAGTTCGTCATAGAGTGAACATAACTTCAACTGGCAATGTCGTCAACTTAGTTGACCATCATAGTAGGCAAAAAAATCTTTGAACGATACTCTTCACACACGATAGCAGAGAAATTTTTTGGATGTTCCATTTGTGTTCTGCCAATTGCTTCCATTCACCCTGCCTTACGCTACCTTTCTCATCACTAGGTCATCATGCCATGATGTCCGCCGCTAAAGACCTCAGGAATTCAATGTGGCAAAATTTTAGGGACAATTTTATAATCAAGGAAATAGTTTATGTACTTACAGTTAATTATCAATTTATTTTTAAGGTATCAAATAAATTCATTTTGTTAGGTTAGTTACTTTACTCAGAGAAGAATAAAAAATTCCACATTCCCCCATGTGCGGCTACCATTAACAGCTATAGTGCCCAAATAAACATATAAAGACCTCACAACTCTCCCATCTGCGAATGTGAAGCTCATGAACGCACTGGGTCCAAATGATGTCCTCAGCGAAACTATCACTAAATTATCGAGAGTTTACACATGCCAGACATGTGGTCGGCACTCAGATACTGCAGTTAAATTATGCAAATCTCTAAAATTTCGTTTTTCATGTTTTTATACAGTTGATGAAGGGTTCATGCAATTCAACTGCAATGTTTTAAATGACTGGACTGCTTGGAGAAACTCCGTAAATATTAAACAAGAAAAACATACACACATCAAAAAAAGTTTTGCGTCACCCCAGTTCCCGTAACTCCTGAAGATAGACCTTGATTGTGGATACTGTATCACGACAAAGTCCCTTTGACAGTTCAGAGATGTCACTAAATCTTCCCAAAGATGTAAACAACCATGCATGAGCAGCGCCTATTAGGCGGAGGCTGTCCGACAGCCGTACAGTTCCATTCAACCACCAGGAAGGAGGTACACGGCTCGTGTTGTCTGTAGTTCAACCACGGCTAGACGGTCAATACCGCGGGTCGATCGCGTCCTCATTGTTACTTTGTGCCAGGAAGGTCTCTTAACAAGGGAAGTGTCCAGGCGTCTCGGAGTGAACCAAAGCGATGTTGTGTGGACATGGAGGAGATACATAGAGACAGGAACTGTCGATCACATACCACGCTCAGGGCTACTACTTTAGACGATGTCTGCTACCTACGGATTATGGCTCGGAGGAACCCTGACAGCAACGCCACCATGTTGAATAATGCTTTTTCTGCAGCCACAGGACGTCGAGTTACGATACAAACTGTGCACAATAGGCTGCATGATGCCCACCTTTACTCCCAATGTCCATGGCGAGGTCCATCTTTGCAACCACGACACCATGCAGCGCCTTAGAGACGGACCCAACAATATGCCGAATGGACCGCTCAGGATTGGCATCACGTTCTCTTCACCGCATATGCCTTCAACCAGACAATCGTCGGAGACTGTTTAGAGGCAACCCGGTCAGGCTGAACGCTTTAGACACACCGCCCAGCGAGTGCAGAAAGGTGGAGATTCACTGCTGTTTTGGTGGGGGAATTATGTGGGACCGACGTACGCCGCTGGTGGTCATAGAAGGTGCCGTAACGGCTGTTCCATACGTGAATGCCATCATCCGAACGACATTGCAAGCATATCGGCAGCATATTGGCGAGGCATTCGTCATCATGGACTCTAATCCGCGCCCCCAATGTCCATATCTTGTGAATGACTTCCTTCAGGATAACGAAATCGCTCGACTAGCGTGGGCAGCATTTTATCCAAACATGAACGCTATCGGACATGCCTGGGATAGATTGAAAAGAGCTGTTCTTGACGACGTGACCCACCAACCACTCTGACGGATCTAAACCAAATCACCGTTGAAGGATGGGACAATCTGGACCAACAGCGCCTTGATGAACTTGTAGATAGTATGCCACGACGAATACAGGCATGCATCAGTGCAAGAGGACGTGCTACTGGGTATTAGAGGTACCGGTGTGTACAACAACCTGGACCACCACTTCTGAATGTCTCGCTGTATGGTGGTATAACATGCAATGTGTGGTTTTTATGAGAAATAAAAAGGACATAAATGATGTTTATGTTGATTTCTAATTCAGTTTTCTGTACAGGTTCCGGAACTCTCGAAACCGAGGTGATGCCAAACTTTTTTTTTGATGTGTGTATTTTTACCTGTGTTTCACAACTTTTCTTTACCGACGATCAAGGTTTCGATTATCAGTCGTATTCTCTGATGTTAGTGTTTCACTGTTTAACGAATAGTAGTTTCTTAGTTTCGAAGAATGCGAGAATGCGTTAATGATATCTTGGAAATATTAACACTATTAAATGGATTTGGAAATCTGAAACCTAGATCGTTTGAAATTATTCTAGGATACCACCGCAAAAAAGAAAGAAAATCTTTTCTAATACTTAAAACCAGTATTCAGTTGCAATGATTTATACTATAGGGTTTCCTTTTATTCTGTATGAGCTTCTTACGAGTTTTCCCTTGCAGAGAATCCTTTTTTCCTTTCAGACGCACGCCAAACTCTTTTCTTCTCGGCCAGTGTCGTTCTGGCTTACCACATGCAGTAACTTGGACGCAGATATTATATTTGCCGGACACTCTCGAGACCGTGAATTCTCTGTCATCGTTTCTTTGTTGGCTTCTTTACTTGAGAAACTTCCGTTCTGACCGAAGTTCCGGAGTATATAACCCACCGAGATATTGGCTACCAACTTCGCAGGCTTTTACACTGCAGCTCTTTCCGGACTTTTTTATGTTTCAAACCTCTCTCTCCTTAGTCCAACCACGTCATGTTATAAAAATTTAGCAAAGTATATATTGAGAAACTTTCGGGGCAACTCAGTAGATTTCCGTGTTCTTTTTATTTTTTTTACTCTTATGAAGAATAGCGTCCTCGAAGAAGAGTTTATGAGACAATCTCCTCTCTCTAGTTCTGTGTTACCTGCCTCTTTGTTCATCAGCAGCCAAAACATGCTTTCTCCTTAGAAGCAAACCGATCCCTTGAAATTTCTTCAGAAAAATTCGAGGTGCAACCTGTGTTTTCTACGTATATTTCCAATACTACCAGTAGAGATAGTCATGAAAATTACAGCAAGCAGTACAACATGCTTGCCGAAAGTTCATTGAATGGATTGATACATAAATAGTAACGTGAGTAAAAAAACGTGTACAAAGACTAGCACACGAAGGACTACATTTAGAAGCGCTAAATTGCGACAAACATATAATGTTAAAGCAGATTTGGTTACTACGCCCAATCGAATCTAGCAGCAGTGATGACTCACGTAATTGTCGAATGGAGCAACACATAAACAAATGTTGTTAGAAACGGAGAATAATGTCAACGGAGGCGTGAAACAAAAATGTGTTTACGTCGGGTAAAAGAGCTTCGTGGATTAAGAGGACACTGTTAATGATGGATGCACCGTTTTCAGATCGGCTGTCAACATTGCTTTGGTGCGACTGCCGCAGACACAAAGCTGGTCTCTCTCTTAAGAAATTCGACCCTGCAGCGACAATATCAACTCCATCAATCACACAGTATGCGAAACAGGAATAAATGATACTAATTTATGCTGCACAAATTAACTGAGGACGGGAGGAAACGCTGATGGAAATGCTATTTTCAAATAGCCGTTATCCCGCGTAGGGTCGTAGTTCACTTGACAGCCAGTTGACGGCGAGTTGCAACTTATAAGGTCCAAGCCCCCAACCAACTAATAGTCTATAATTCAAGAAACTTCCTGGTTTAGCCATGCGCAAACAACCCGCTACTGTAAAACACAGGAAGTGTTCGCGAGAAACATGAGAGCTGCATTTAGATCAAAAAGCAAGCATATTGTGGTCTTCCAAATATACATCGGCTGGATAATACACTGTGGTGACAAAAACTCATGGGATAATGATATGCACACATACAGACTGCGGCAATTCAAAAATGGTTCAAATGGCTCTCAGCACTATGGGACTTAACTGCTGTGGTCATCAGACTCCTAGAACTTAGAACTACTTAAACCTAACTAACCTAAGGACATCACACACATCCATGCCCGAGGCAAGATTCAAACCTGCGACCGTAGCGGTCGCGCGGTTCCGGACTGTAGTGCCTAGAACCGCTCGGCCATTTCGGCCAGCAGACTGCGGCAGTATGGCGTACACAAGGTATAAAGGAGCAGTGTATTGGCGCAGCTGTGATTTGTATTCAAGTGATTCATCTGAAAATATTTATGAAGTGATTATGGACGCTACCCGGGAATTAACAGATTTGGAACAGGGAATGGTAGTTGGAGCTAGACATATGGGACATTTCGCTTCGGAAATCGTAAG
Source organism: Schistocerca piceifrons (assembly GCF_021461385.2). Classification (NCBI taxonomy): domain Eukaryota; kingdom Metazoa; phylum Arthropoda; class Insecta; order Orthoptera; family Acrididae; genus Schistocerca; species Schistocerca piceifrons. The sequence continues at coordinate 486,232,294 of NC_060143.1, read as the reverse complement.
GGAATTCAAAATTCTGAGATTAACATTCTCAAGAGTGTGGCAAGAATGTCAAATTTCAGGTATTACCTCTCACCACGGACAATGCAGTGGCCGACGGCCTTCTCTTAACGACCGTGAGCAGCAGCGTTTTCGTACAGTTGTCAGTGCTAACAGAGAAACACTGCTAGAAATAACTGCAGGAATCAATGTGGGAAGAACAACAAACGTATCCACTAGAGCAGTGCGGCAAATTACGGCGATGATGAGCTATGGCAGCAGACGACAGACGCGATTGCCTTTGCTAACAGCCGGCCGTGGTGGCCGAGCGGTTCTAGGCGTTTCAGTCTGGAACCGCGAGACCGCTACGGTCGCTGGTTCGAATCCTGTCTCGGGCATGGATGTGTGTGATGTCCTTAGGTTAGTTAGATTTAAGTAGTTCTAAGTTCTAGGGGACTGATGATCTCAGATGTTAAGTCTCATAGTGCTCAGAGCCATTTGAACCAACCAGAGCCTTCGCTAACAGCACGACATCGCTCGTAGCGCCTCATTTGTGCTCGTGACCGGGTCTGTTGGACTCTAGACGACTGGAAAACTGTGGTCTGGCCTGATTAGTCCCGATATCAGTTGTAAAGAGCTGATTGTAAGAGCTGATGGTAGGGTTCGAGTGTGGCGCAGACCACACGAAGCCAAGGACACAAGTAGTCAACAAGACACTGTGCAAGCTGGTGTTTCCTCCGTAATGGTGTGGACTGTGTTTACATAGCATTGAACCGATCACTGACTAAAAATTGTTATATTCGGCTAATTGGAAACGATTTGCAATCATTCATCGACTTCAAGTTCCCAAACAACGATGGGATATTTGTGGATGCAATGCGCTGTGTCACTAGGCCGCAATTGTTCGCGACTGGTTTGAAGACCATTCTGGACAATTCGAGTAAATGACTTGGCCACCTAGATCGCCCGACGTGGATCCCATCGAACATTTGTAGGACGTCATCGAGAGGTCAGTTGGTGCAGAAAATCCTGCACCGGCAACACTTTGTGGTTGTGGACAGCTATAGAGGCAGCATGGCTCCAGGGGACTTACAACGACTGGTTGAGTCCATTCCACGTCGAGTTGCTACAATAAGCCAGGCACAAGAGGGTCCAACACGATATTAGGAAGTATCACATGACTTCCGGCACCTCAGTATGACAGCACTGACATTGTGACAAAGAGTGCTTAAATCATAAGATATAAACAAAAGATCGATTCTACCACGTGCTGCCCGTAAAGCCGGCCGTTGTGGCCGAGGGGTTCTAGGCGCTTCAGTCCTGAACCGCGCTGCTGCTACGGTTGTAGGTTCGAATCCTGCCTCGGGCATGGATGTGTGTGATGTCCTTAGGGTAGCTAGGTTTAAGCAGCTCTAAGTTCTAGGGAACTGATGACCTCAAGTGTTAAGTCCCATACCGCTCAGAGCCATTTGAACCATTTGAACTACCCGTACAACCTAATAACGTAAATTCGCTGGCTTCAAGAAGGAATAAATCATCAGGTGACCAGGAGATACTGGCAAGTCATGATTCGGAAACAGCGAACATTTTGGTGGTCAGCGGAGTGGCAGCATGGTTGATCTCTTGGCTCGGTAATGATAATCCATTCATGCAACCATCACTAAATTAGCATGTGTAGTACCGTGGCTTACGAGCGATAAACGAAACAACTGCCCGTTGAATTAGTTGCTTTTCTTATTGCTCCGAGGCTTCAGCACTCAGTAACACTTAAATCAAGTAACACCTCGGCAGTAGATTCATGCAGCCTGATCCAGACTATACCTATGGCAGAAATGTGTGGGGTGTCTTCTCTCCCTGGGTCCTGCTTAAAGCCTTTTGTGTACAAAAGGAGTCGACTACTTTTCGTGGCCAAGCTAGCAAGCCGCACGAGTTATAGATACCGCATCGTGATGTTAGAATGCTGGGCTGGCGACCATTTTACGTGTGAAAGCAGGCTCCTTCGTTAACCGAAATCGACTTGTTCGCTATAGTTGATACATAATGACTGAGAAAACTTATTGAGGTGCATAATCAGATGCTGATTACTAAGCCTAAGACGCGAATTAAGGCGGCATCACACACATCAGTGACACAACAATGCCATGCCCGTCCCGTTATAATGTCGGTGTGTTTGAAGGTATTTTTCTTGTAATTTAACAATTTTTTTGGAATTTAACAAAGTTCAGACTCTTCCGTGGCGTGACCGTGACCGCACAATCCTCGCGTGTATCACATACGTAAAGTAGACAGCGCGTAGAATTCTGGAGTACTACTAGAATCTTTGTGATCCTCATCAGATCGGTTTAAAGGAGGTCATCGAAGCAATTCTGACAAGTGATGCTAGATTTTCTCGCCGACACATTACACTGATTGCCGTATCTCTAGGGAACGATATCTTTTCACTTTACGCGCGCGGCATGATCGGGTTGGTGTGTTGTCGTGCAGTTGTTTGTCATCATAAACATGAATGACAAACACTTATTGAATTGGTGCGCAGTTATTCTGTGTTGTATAATCTCTCCGATCACAAATACATGGACACAACGCTGAAGAATACGCACTGGAGTAAAATCGGAGCAGAAATAAAAACAGCTGGGAACTAAATACTGTAAGTAGGCTGTTTAGGTTTTTATGTTGGTAACGCCACGTAGCGCTCTGTATGAAAACCACTGACTGTGCTGTGTGCAGTCTATGGCTGATTTGCATTGTTGGAATATTTGCTATTGTAGTGTTGGGCACATAGAGTAAATATCTCTGAAGTGAGCATTGTGTTCTACGCATGTTGTCAACATTAAACCAGGATTGTCACGTGTTCTCGGGACTTCGCTGTGCGTGTGTGCTTTCTGCAGCGTTTGAAGTTTATGATATCAAGAGTTTTTGTTGTGTTTCACCGTTTGTTGATAGTGTAATAGCGGTGGTGAATTACTGTTGTTGCTAGGGATGCAAAGAAAAATATGTGAAAGGAGGGATAGTAACTTTTCATGGGTACATATCATGTAGCTCTAGTTATAGTTATCATATTAGTAAGAGACACTGTATATGTTTAAAAATTTCGAGACGCATTATAATTAAGGCTTGATTCTGTAGACCTATTTTTTACGATTTTATGACTATATAATAGATATTACGGCTCGTACAAAAGCTTACAAACAATCGCTTCCTCTCGTAAATTTGCTAGTGGAACAGGAAAGGGAATGGTTAGTTGTTTCAGCAAATACTATTCTCCATGCATTTATCAGTGACTTGTCGATTATATATATAGATTATTCAGTCTACTATTTATTTAATAAACTGGGAGCAAGTACGTAAAATGCGTTAAATTAATACTTAAAAGTGTCACCAGTAAGAAAAATTGTGCTTTAGGCCGCAAAACTAGAAAATAAATACGCAGAAATAGGAGAAAAAGGGACCAATTAGCAGGGACATAATAGCTAATGTGTGGCAAATTCGGTGTTTTTCGGACACTTGCAAAATTACTAGCGTACTGTCAAGTATTTTTGAAAGACTATCACTGCAAAAATGTACGTCATGCTCTGTAATACTATAAAGTGCCGTATCATACCGAAAACTACCATAAATCGAGTGCATCTGAACAGTGACACCTATCGCAAAGAAGCAGAATGTAATATCACTTGCCCTTAAAACTTACGTTGCTGGTTTATTCCCGGTATCAAATGGATACTGTTAAAATGTCTGCGCAACATATATGAATAATCCACGACACGTACGAAAAGAATCCATCTGTGCTAGGGATGTAGTGACATTTGAAATATACAGGGCGCTATACGGACACACGCACGACGTCCCGAGAACACGTGACCAGGCCGGCGATGTATGTTGACAACACAAAATCTGTTCTGCGCATGTGAATGCTCACTCCAGAGATATTTACTCTATAGTTGGGCAGTTGGATGTGAACAGCGCGTAGCGTTGCGCAGTTGGAGTTGAGCCGCCAGCAGTGGTGAATGTGGAGAGAGAGATGCCAGAGTTTTGAGAACGGACGATCTGGACGTGTGTCCCCCAGAAAAAGGAAATTTGTAAAGATGGATGTCATGAATTGATAGATATATATATGATGTCTTTTGAACACTATTAAGGTAAATAAATTGCTTGTTCTCTATCAAAATCTTTCATTTGCTAACTATGCCTATTAGTAGTTAGTGTCTTCAGTAGTTAGAATCTTTTATTTAGCTGGCAGTATTGGCGCTCGCTGTATTGCAGTTGTTCGAGCAACGAAGATTTTTGTGAGGTAAGTGATTCGTGAAAGGTATAGGTTATTGTTTGTCAGGGCCATTCTTTTGTACGGATTATTGAAAGTCAGATTGCGTCGCGCTAAAAATATTGTGTGTCTGTTTACTGTTGATCAGAATAAGTAAAGAGAAATGTCTGAGTACGTTCAGTTCTGCTCAGCTGTCTGAAAATCAAATAACGTAGAGGTTTACCAGCACATTAATTCATAATTTTTCTAAGGGGAGGTTTCAATACGAGCATAATTCGGACTTTACATCACTGAATGTAAGCAAGGTAGGCAGAACATTATTGCTTTGAGAGTGCTGGCTGTAACTTTAACATTTTTTTATCCTTAAGTGTTTAAAAATCAAGGCGGAGACCCAGCCTCAGAACAGAAGTACTTAATTAATACTTCTCTTATACGAAATGCACCTGTCGTTGCGTTCCCTCCTCGCAAATTTAAATTTTGTAACGTTTGACCCCTCCACCCAGTGACCATACCCATTTGCTAAGTGGCGTAATTATACATAGTTCTATCGTAAAGCAACTGGTCATAATTATGTAATCTACGTACTTTGGAACGACTTGAATCCGCCTATTGTAAAGTCTAAATTTTTCACACAATATACCAAATCTGTTTCCTGATGTCTTGCTGGCACGACTCAGGCGAGAGTTAAGTTACGTTTACGGTCGTTCAATTTATCCCCTGGATATGGTCGCATTAGGTACGTTTTTATAGAAAATACTTTATCAGGTACAATAATATTTTGAACTCATATATCAGTGTTTGATAAGGGGGCTTTACCTAGATTTGAATTGGAAAAAATTCCTCATCACTGTTTTTTCCATATCCTCCAACTTCAACAACAATAAAGATACATCGAGCATCTACAAGAGCCAACAAAACTGTGGAGAATGCTTTTTTGTAATTAGAGAATAGTGATTCAATGTTCGAAGGAGCCTGAAAAGTAACCGTTGACCCAACCTAAGCTCGTATACAGTTGGGGAAATTCCGCATCTAATGTACATCCTTAGCGATGTTGCTCCTCATTTGCTCTATCGGAGTAAGCGTCAATTCGAATTGCCTGTAATTATCCTGCAAGTTTCTCAAACGGTCTTGTGATTCCTAATATGTTCCAAGGGATAGCTAAATCAATTATGTTTAGCTCACACCCAGTGGCCAAATATCTGAAAAAAAGGTAAACACATAACAAATGAAGATTTTACAGGCGGTAAAAAATCAGTACCGCACGAAGCGGAAGAACACACTCAAATCTATATAACAAAAGCCAATAATGATCAATGTTGATTTCATATATTTGATTACCAACCTACTGTCAAAGTTTTTGTTAATTATAATACGTATACTAACGAACCTCCCAAGAAAATGGCGAGCCGTTCTCTTGGTGTGACAGCCTTTCTTTAGTCTGTGTTTCCCTTTTCCATATGAACTTGTTCAGTAGTAAGATGAATACATTGCCTGATGTTCTGCAATATTCATAAAACTTTGCACCGTCGTCCATTAATTCACTGTACAGAGTGGCAAATTCCCTTTCTGTTGCTTTGTTTTTCCAGCCTGATGAACCCACTTCGGTTTTTTCATTTCTTTCCCTCTTCTTCATCCAAAATCACAGATAGGGTTATAAGATTGTCTACCGAGAACTTCACCGTTCAGACCGCTCGAGGACACTGCCACGCGCCGAAACAAACACTGACCACTTGCGAATAGGGAATGTCAAACTAAGCATCTTTCAACCGTCTAATTCTTTGAATGCTGGCCCTTACTTTGACCGGAACCGAGATTGGAATCTTCCTACAAGTCGGCCAGGCAGGTTGAAGATGGCGTAATAAATCGCCAAAACTGGTAGACCAATAAACAAACAGTTTGGAAATTAGACGGCTGAGAGGTGTTTGATTTAACATTATGTACCGAACAGCCGAGTCTCACAACCATCTCTGAAAATATGGACTTACAGACACTGTGAATTGGCGTCACTACGGTATCACGGCCGGTGCCATCATGGCCGGCCACTGCACTTTCGTGTCACTCATGTATATGTGAAGCGGACTTTATTGGCAGCAGAATAAAAAGAATTGTAAAAATAGACCTTAGAGAACATCATTTTGGGTTCTAGACAAGCGCGGAAAAACGCAAGGCGGTCCAAATTCTACAACTTAGCTTTGAAGAAAGACTGAAAATGCTGACCTAAGTTTAAGGCCATTATGAGGGCTGTAAGTGCTATTTTACGGTATTACCGTGTTGCCCTCTGGTAGTGACATTTCTTCTGCTCTGAGTCCTTGTATAACGTGTCCTAATCACCAGGTTTGTAAAATCACAGTTAACATCGAGTTCCTTGCGCGCAGGTTTGTCTTGGTTAAGCAAAAATACACTCCTGGAAATGGAAAAAAGAACACATTGACACCGGTGTGTCAGACCCACCATACTTGCTCCGGACACTGCGAGAGGGCTGTACAAGCAATGATCACACGCACGGCACAGCGGACACACCAGGAACCGCGGTGTTGGCCGTCAAATGGCGCTAGCTGCGCAGCATTTGTGCACCGCCGCCGTCAGTGTCAGCCAGTTTGCCGTGGCATACGGAGCTCCATCGCAGTCTTTAACACTGGTAGCATGCCGCGACAGCGTGAACGTGAACCGTATGTGCAGTTGACGGACTTTGAGTGAGGGCGTATAGTGGGCATGCGGGAGGCCGGGTGGACGTACCGCCGAATTGCTCAACACGTGGGGCGTGAGGTCTCCACAGTACATCGATGTTGTCGCCAGTGGTCGGCGGAAGGTGCACGTGCCCCTCGACCTGGGACCGGACCGCAGCGACGCACGGATGCACGCCAAGACCGTAGGATCCTACGCAGTGCCGTAGGGGACCGCACCGCCACTTCCCAGCAAATTAGGGACACTGTTGCTCCTGGGGTATCGGCGAGGACCATTCGCAACCGTCTCCATGAAGCTGGGCTACGGTCCCGCACACCGTTAGGCCGTCTTCCGCTCACGCCCCAACATCGTGCAGCCCGCCTCCAGTGGTGTCGCGACAGGCGTGAATGGAGGGACGAATGGAGACGTGTTGTCTTCAGCGATGAGAGTCGCTTCTGCCTTGGTGCCAATGATGGTCGTATGCGTGTTTGGCGCCGTGCAGGTGAGCGCCACAATCAGGACTGCATACGATCGAGGCACACAGGGCCAACACCCGGCACCATGGTGTGGGGAGCGATCTCCTACACTGGCCGTCCACCACTGGTGATCGTCGAGGGGACACTGAATAGTGCACGGTACATCCAAACCGTCATCGAACCCATCGTTCTACCATTTCTAGACCGGCAAGGGAACTTGCTGTTCCAACAGGACAATGCACGTCCGCATGTATCCCGTGCCACCCAACGTGCTCTAGAAGGTATAAGGCAACTAACCTGGCCAGCAAGATCTCCGGATCTGTCCCCCATTGTGCATGTTTGGGACTGGATGAAGCGTCGTCTCACGCGGTCTGCACGTCCAGCACGAACGCTGGTCCAGCTGAGGCGCCAGGTGGAAATGGCATGGCAAGCCGTTCCACAGGACTACATCCAGCATCTCTACGATCGTCTCCATGGGAGAATAGCAGCCTGCATTGCTGCGAAAGGTGGATATACACTGTACTAGTGCCGACATTGTGCATGCTCTGTTGCCTGTGTCTATGTGCCTGTGGTTTTGTCAGTGTGATCATGTGATGTATCTGACCCCAGGAATGTGTCAATAATGTTTCCCCTTCCTGGGACAATGAATTCACGGTGTTCTTATTTCAATTTCCAGGAGTGTATTAGACAGCTGCATAAGGAATAAAAAATACATTGTAAAGCCTTGGTGACCACTAGCTACGTACTGCCCCATCACGGGAAAATACGTCACGCGAATTGTAAAATTTTTTAGAGTTTTATTCTGGCCATTGTGTATTGGTGCTGTAATGTACTATTTTTTACGGCATCTGTCCTAAAGTGGCGGAAATTATACTTTAAAAGTACTGTGCTGAAATATGTAGTACAGAAAAGTGTAGAATTCCAGTTACAAACGGTGGACAATATACTGAAATTTGCCCTAATTCTTTAATTAAAATAACTTTTGTTTTAAATAACGGCTCACAGTCTTGCTACGGATGCGAGGTGTGAGGGGCATTAAAATGTTACACGTGAAATGTTTACGTGATCTATCTAAAAGCTAAACGTCTCAGGATATCTTTGATAAACTTAATCATGAGAAGATATTATTATTCGTGGGTTTCGGGTCGCGAAATATTGGTATCTTTTCATAAGCAAACGTAAATCATTTATTAATTTTTAGCTCAAAATATTATCTTTGGAGTGGCAGTCGTCGGCTGTATCTTCCTCGCAAGTTACAAAGTTTCTTTACGAAAGTGAACGTGGCGTACAATTGCTACGTCAGTTTTATTATAACACGCATTTTCTCCTTTGTCCATGGCCTAGACATGTTGTTCTGTTGTAGTATGCGTAGACAAATACTTTAAAATCCTAAGGCAAAAAGGAAAAGTTCATATCGAGCCAATAACGACTTCAGCTTTTAAAACTTCCATTACAAATAGCGCGCTACAATAGTCTTCCACGTAAGACAAAATTCATGTCATCCTCCTTAGTTTTTGGGAAAGTCCTAAACTAGATGAGTGCTTATACTCTCTAGCAGAATTTTTATAACTTGTGAAATACAATACTTTAAAATATCCCAGTCCAAATAGTGCACGCTGTCTTGCAGATAAAGCAAAAAAAAAAAAAAAAAAAAAAAAAAAAAAAAAAAAAAAAAAAAAAACAAAAAAAAAAACATTTACTGCAGTATTACTACAGGACACTGACGAAAAAAAGCCTCAAAAACAAAAAATAGTAAGTGTAGTAACAAAATTTTGGGAATACAGTTGTCTAGGTAACATATTTACGTGATTAACATTGCAAGATCAAACGTTAATGTAAATGTGAGATAAGCTATTGCAAATGAGAAATGCTGGTACATTAACAACCTGTGTAACTGCCAGAATTTTGAATGCAGACTTGTTTTGTGGGATGGAGTACCACGCCTGTGGCGCTTGGGGTACGGTTAATGCTGTTTGTGGATGACGCTGCAGTTGTCGTCCGATGATTTCCAATATGTGCTCGACTGAAGATAGATCTGGTGACCCAGCAGTCCAAGAAAACGTGTCGACACTCTGTAGAGCACGTTGGATTAAAAATTGATTCAAATGGCTCTGAGCACTATGCGACTTAACTTCTGAGGTCATCAGTCGCCTAGAACTTAGAACTAATTAAACCTAACTACGCTAAGGACATCACACACATCCATGCCGGAGGCAGGATTCGAATCTGTGACCGTAGCGGTCGCTCGGCTCCAGACTGTAGCGTCCAGGACCGCACGGCCACTCCGGCCGGCGATGGATTACAACAGCGGGATGTGGGTGAGTGTTATCGTGTTGGAAAACGCCTTCCGAATGCTGGGTGCAATTTTGTCGTCAGGAAGAGTGCGATGACCACTTGGGTGCTCCTGTTGTCTTACAATATCGCACCCCAGACCATAACTCCAGGTGTAAGTCCAACATGTCTAGTACACAGTGTGGTTTGTAGCGTCACAGCCGAACCTTGCAAATTTTACCGCAGGATTTTATTAATGTAAATATGTGGAAACATACGCTGTACAGTGCGCAGACGAAAAGTATAAAACTTTAGGGACGTATGAATTGTATCAGAGATACCAGAGCTGTAATCATGAATGTAATCCATAAATGGACAAAGATCATCGACATAAGTGATTCAGTAAACCATTGTCCTCGATCTCCCTTTTTGATGTCACTGCTTATTTTGCTCGCTTGCTTTGTTAACTTGCTCGATTCTGAATTGCGCTAGGTCCAATCTGATGTTAATTTAGTCGGGTGTCAGCTTTAATTCGTATCTGCAAAATAAATGTTTAATCACATTCCGGGAATAATTGAGTTTATTGTTTTTCTGTTTTTTGTGTTTTTGTTTTTCCGTCGTAACTATCAATCAGTCGCTGTGATGATCAAATCTAACTGCGTATGTCGGGTTCTTTGAAAATATGTTGTTAAATTCATATTTCATCTCATTTAAAATACCACTGCTTTCCTTACTTAGGTTAGTAATTGTCGAATAATTAATAATACGGAAGCTTTCTTTTTAGCCAGTGTTCAAGCTCCATTTCATGCGCTGCTATCTTCCGCCTTCAAAGTCTGATGGAATTTTCAATCATTTTTACTTTACAAACTCTGATTATAAATTAGATATTCCCTTCCGAAAGGAAACAACTCTAAATTTCACGGTCAGTTAACAGATTTCCAAAGTAACTGCCATCCAAGGTAACTGTGGACCATAGCTACTTTAAAGCCGCGACTTAAATTGTATAATAATTTACTTAAAAGCATTAAAAGTGCAACAAAGAAACTTCATTTCATGGAAAGAGGCCCTACTTGCGTTTAAAACACTGCCGTCATTGCTAATTATTTCAAGTCAGAATTTAAAGAAAGCTAATATTTTCGTTTATCCGTTATTTTACGTAATTTCATTTAAAGAAAGGCGCCGACGTGAAAGGTTACCGAACCTCAACTGACCTCCTTCTAATCAACAGACAGATACTGCCACAGAGATAGAACCAGCTTTTATCAGAAAACACAGCACATCTTCAATGAGCTCTCGCTTGACACGATCGCATGTGGAGATGGTTCGGGGTCAGTGGAATGCACGCTACAGGGGGTATGTATCTGAGCTGCACTCGAAGTAACGATTTGTAACAGTTCGTCGAGTCACTGTAGTGCCAAGTGCTGCTCAAATTGCTGCTGAAGATGCAGTAAGGTGCACCAAAAAAAAATGGCTCTGAGCACTATGGGACTTAACTTCTGAGGTCATCAGTCCCCTAGAACTTAGAACTACTTAAGGCCAACTAACCTAAGGACATCACACACATCCATGCCCGAGGCAGGATTCGAAACTGCGACCGTAGCGGTCACGCGGTTCCAAACTGAAGCACCTAGAACAGCACGGCCACACCGGCCGGCTACGATGCACCAGAGCCATACGCCACACACCATAAAGGTCTTCTTTCCCGACAGTGCCATATGGCCTTCCGGAGTCGTACATCCTCGTGGCCACTGCTGCCAGCAGTCAGTACAGTGGCTACGTTCCTGCCACGGAAATCTGCAGTATTACAGACTGAACATACAGTTTCCCATAGACCTAATACATGACCTCGTTCAAACTCAGTAAGGTGCTGATAATGGCATCATTGTCATCTTGAAGGCATTTTTCACTAACATCAACTAATCACGTCCAATCTGAAAGGGAACTGACGCTCTTGACCGTTACGGATACTGGTGATCTGATGATACACAACCTCCTGTACTCGCCCACCCCGGCACAAAGTTACAACACCTGGTGATGAGCATGTAAGAGCCAGGAGCCGATGGTGTTTTAAATAAAAATAACCTTACAACTGAAAAGCTATTTTCAACCTCTGCTATAGCGGTCATTTGTGGATGTTCATCCGGCAGTATTCTTGCTGGACTGTGTTGGACAAACATCAGATACTAGGGTTATCCAGAAAATAAGTTCCGATCAGTCGCGAGATGGAAACCACTGGGAAAATCCGGCAAAGCTTTGCACAGGTGTGTTGAGCAGTGTCTCTAATATGCCCGTCGACAGTGTCTCGTCGCTCTTTTCAGTTCTGAGGGAACAGTGAGCACGTAAAGATGTGTAGGGAATAGCGCCTCCCGCCAAGTATTAGCGCCTGGTTAGAGATTTCGCCTGTGTTATGCAGCCCACATAACACAACTGTCGAGCAGTTCCTTCTTCATTCCAGTTCTCGGCCGCACACTGCAGGGGCAATGAAGACGCTCCTGCAGCGTTTCCGATGAGAAGTCCGTAATTGGCTCCTTCTGAGTCTCATCTGTGCTCACAAGAACCGCAGGCAGTGAAGACAAACATTTTCCCCAGACAACGAGCTGCAGACCGGTGCAGATAACTGGCCGCAAGCACAGACACCTGCTTCCTATGACGAGGATTTTGGAAAGTTGATATAACACTACGACAAAACTCGAAGTTGGAGCGGCGACTATGTAGAGAAGCAGGTTGATGGTGTATCTAACTGTTGCAAATAAAACGTTTCTGGTTTTCACTGTGGTTTCCATTTCTCGACCGATCGTAACTTACTTTCTGGACAACCCTCGTATCTACAGGGTGGTCCATTGATAGTGACCGGTCCAAATATCTCACGATATAAGCATCAAACGAAAAAACTACAAAGAACGAAACTCGTCTATCTTGAAGGGGGAAACAGGATGGCGCTATGGTTGGCCAACTAGATGGCGCTGCCATAGGTCAAACAGATATCAACTGCGTTTTTTTTAAAATAGGAACCCCAATTTTATTACATATTCGGGTAGTACCTAAAGAAATATGAATGTTTTAGTTGGGCCACTTTTTTTGCTTTGTGATAGATGGCGCTGTAATAGTCACAAACGTATAAGTACATGGTATCACGTAACATTCCGCCAGTGCGGACGGTATTTGCTTGCTGATAAATTACCCGTGTTAAAACGGACCGTTTACCAATTGCGGAAAAGGTCGATATCGTGTTGATGTAAGGCTATTGTGATGAAAATGCCCAATGGGCGTGTGTTACGTACGCTTCTCGGTATCCTGGACATCATGCAATTGTCCGGACCGTTCGCCGGATAGTTAAGTTATTTAAGGAAACAGGAAGTGTTCATCCACATGTGAAACGTCACCCACGACCTGCAACAAATGGTGATGCCCAAGTAGGTGTTTTAGCTGCTGTCGCGGCTAATCCGCACATCAGTAGCAGACAAATTACGCCAGAATCGGGAATCTCAAAAATGTCGGTGTTTAGAATGCTACATCAACATCGATTGCACCCGTAACGTATTTCTATGCGCCAGGAATTGCATGGCGACGGCTTTGAACGTCGTGTACAGTTCTGCCACTGAGCAGAAGAGATATTACGGGACGATGACAGAGTTTTTGCACGAGTTCTACTTAGCGACGAAGCGTCATTCACCAAGAGCGGTAACGTAAACCGGCATAATATGCACTATTGGGCAACGGAAAATCCACAATGGTTGCGGCAAGTGGAACATCAGCGACCTTGGCGGGTGAATGTATGGTGCGGCATTGAGAGAGGAAGTCCCCCATTTTTATCAATGGCAATCTAAATGGTGCAATGTATGCTGATTTCCTACGTAATGTTCTACCGATGTTACTACAAGATATTTCACTGCATGACAGAATGGCGATGCACTTCCAACATGATGGATGTCCGGCACATAGCTCGCGTACGGTTGAAGCGGTATTGAGCAGCATATTTCATGACAGGTGGATTGGTCGTCGAAGCACCATACCATGACCCGCACGTTCACCGGATCTGACGTCCCCGGATTTCTTTCTGTGGGGAAAGTTGGAGGATATTTGCTATCGTGATCCACCGACAACGACTGACAACATGCGTCAGCGCATTGTCAATGCAGGTGCGAACATTACGGAAGACGAATTACTCGCTGTTGAGAGGAATGTCGTTACACGTATTGCCAAATGCACTGAGGTGGACGGACATCATTTTGAGCATTTATTGCATTAATGTGGTATTTACAGGTAATCACGCTGTAACAGCATGCGTTCTCAGAAATGATAAGTTCACAAAGGTACATGTATCACATTGGAACAACTGAAATAAAATGTTCAAACGTACCTGCGTTCTGTATTTTAATTTAAAAAACTTACCTGTTTCCAATTGTTCGTCTAAAATTGTGAGCCATATGTTTGTGACTATTACAGCGCAATCTGTTTCAAAGCGGAAAAAGTGGTCCAACTAAAACATTTATATTTCTGTACGTACTACATGAATACGTAATAAAAATATGGGGGTTCCTATTTTAAAAAAACGCAGTTTGACCTATGGCAGCGCCATCTAGCGGGCCAACCATAGCGCCATCTGGTTTCCCCCTACAAGCTAGACAAGTTTTGTTCTTCGTAGTTGTTTCGTTTGACGCTCATTTCGTGAGATATTTGGCCTTGTCACTATCAGTGGACCACCCTATAACAGTCACTTGCAAAGCAAATATCTAAGGTGAAGAAGCAGACAGCCAGATAACAGATAATCTCAAAGATCTCCTGGCAAAAATGAATTTGTCACAATACCCACCAAGTATGGGATTCAACTGAAAATATCGAAATACATCACGACTCCTCAAAAATTCTACTTTAGACGTAGGAAGCGATACTGCATCTCATTGGCCACGTTCGTAGCCACGAAGCAAACATGTGACTTGGCTTGTTCAGTCTGCCACGATACCTACCGCCTTGGAACGTGAAACTGCACGTTGTAGCGGCTCAGATTTTGAACAGCTCCTCCACCACGAACGCTTTCTCATCCCGTGTGAGGACAGCTTGACACGGTGTGCGGACATTTGCCACGCCGGACATTTGCCACGCCGGACATTTGCCACGCCGGACATTTGCCACGCCGGACATTTGCCACGCCGGACATTTGCCACGCCGGACATTTCCCACGCCGGACATTTCCCACGATTTCACTGCTCCTAAGGGTTGGGTCCCTTGTATCCCCCTCCTCCTTCTCCTCCTCCTCCTCCTCCTCCTCCTCCTCCTCACCACTCGCCGCTCGACCCGCAGTAAAGGTACTTACTGAGACTTTCCGCTGGTTTTCTTAACTTAGGACCAGAATCTCTATGGATTTTTCGCCACATTTCTAGAGAGAGTTTCGTTTTGGAAACTATTAAATGCATCTCGCATTGAAATCCGAACCAAATTCCGAGCCACAGTAAAACATCGCCAATCTTCGAGATTTTGCACTCGTCTAAATTGTACGTTCCTTTTTCGGTGCTCCTGCAGCAGCTTTCTGTCGTGTTTTGTGTACCATGGGGTATCAGTTCCGTCTGATATTAATTTATTTGGTAAGAATCTCTCGAGTGCTGTTGATACTATTTCTTTGAACTTAAGCCACATATGGTCTTTACTTACATAGTTTGGAAGGATTGGAGACTGTCTCTTACAAAGACGTCAACCGAATTTTTAGTTGCTTTTATAAATATATATATTTCGCGTTTAGTTTTGGTGAATTTCTTTGTTACGGAATTGAGCCTCGCTACGGCTGTGTGTTCACTAATTCCTGTACCCGTCGTGATGCTCAGGATTATTTGTGGCTGAGAGGTCAAGTGTGTTTTCGTAACCATTTACAATTTGAATGGCCTCGTGAACTAATTGTTCAAAATAATTTTATAAAAAGTATTTAGAAAAATTATGGAAGTTGTTTTCTATCTACAGTAGGGTCTGAATATGTATTTTTGTCAACATACGGAAGTAGACTGAAGTCACTGCCAACTATAATTGTATGAGTAGGCTACCTATTTGCGATGAGACTCGAGTTTTCTTTGAAATGTTCAGCAACTGTTTCATCTGAGACCGAGGGTCGGTAAAAGAAACACGTTATTAATTTATTCTGCTTGTCGAATATAACCTCTGTCCATACTAAGTCACAGGAACTATCGGCTTCAGTGTCGCTTGTGAGCTGGAACACACATTACATTATTTTTCCTTAAGTTGTGCTTCTTGTTTCTGTTGTAGTGGAGATCATTACAATTACGACTTTTCCCTCCAAAATCTAGGATGCTTTCTCTGGGACGCTGTTAATACCAGAGCTAAACAATGTAGAACAACAACGTACGTAACAAGCATAGTATTCTGTATTACTTCATTTCCTTAATTCTCATATTTTAAAATTGTACATCGACTTTAGATGGCATTTCAATCATAGATGTTCTTATCTCTGTTTATGAACGTACTTTCAGCCATGTTTTGAACACTGTCCCGCTACATTTTATCAACTAATGTTTCGCCGGAAGGGATATCGTATTTTAGAGAGTAAATTAATATGGAGTATGTCGTTCTTCTTTTCAAACATTCACATACCCATCCCTTCTTTCCTTATTGTCTTTTGGGCATGCAGTTGTAGTAATTAAAGTAGGCACAAATGCAGTGATCAAAAAGAAATGATTACCGTACATTCGCATTGTCTTTACGGCATTCCTTTCTCGTTGCTTCCATGGCGATGGACTGTTTCTATCGCAGTCAGTAAACGTGAAAGAAAGCTGCCGTAAAGACAGAAGGATCTATATTTATACTTGGCAGAACTAATTACATACTGACATAATCGTCGGAATTGCTTTCGTTTCCCAAAAGATACAAATATTTCGATTTCGGAAAAGAAGCTCTGTATTTCGCCAAGATGTCGAAGAAGAAGGTCCCTTACGTACTGGTTGTATCGAGTAAGATGTGGAGACGGCGGTTTGAAAGTGGACAGAAGAAGTACGACGAAGGGCGTCCCTTACCTAAGGGATCGCTACCTGGCGAAGGGGCAAGTATGGCAAATGTCTGGCGTGGCAAATGTCCGGCGTGGCAAATGTCCGGCATTCGCTTGGCACTACCCGCTGATACTCGCCCGCTCTACAGCTTCCCCGTTCGCCTGCCGGAATTTCCGGTCTCGGAGGGCGAGCACACCACCCGCTGCGGTCACCTGCCTGTCCGGAACAGATCCCGGCCGGTAGCGAGTTGCCGGCGGCATTAGCATAACGGCTGGCGGCCCGACCGCCGCGCTGCACTGCACTGCCACGGATTGCCGTCCCGCGCCGAGGCGTTAATAGCACGACGCGGCAATTACCGCGCCACTCCGCTCCGGCCCGGCACACCCACAGGCGCGGCGGGGAACAACGAAACGTTTCCCGGGCCGCTCCACGCCTCGGTCCTCCGAACACTCGCACGGCTGCTGCTGTTGCTGGCACTCTGCCCCACTCACACTATACTGTGACTTCAGGGGGCGACTTTCATGAAATTAACCGAAAAGGGCAATTTTCAACTCATGTTTTATTTATTAGAACTTGAAACACCATAATTCAGACACTACATACCTACTGTTGATTCATTTAGCTTTCTACTTTGTTCAACATCCCATCATTGAACTTCTGTAATTAATGTACGATTAATTAGATACTGAAATGAAGTAGGGCAGAGCGGGGAAATACCGTGCACTAAGCCATTTTTCAAATATTTCGTATTTTTCAAACTCAATTGAAATGCTGAACACCTTATTTTGGGGCAAGAAATCAATACCCCCACACGTTTATGGCTTCATATTTGCTATATTAAATCGATTTACGTTTCTACAGCTGTTTTACAAAAGTGTTAAGTTGCACGGTATTACCCCGAGGGGTGAGGTAATACCGCGCAATATATCTTATGATACGGCATAGCACATAAAATGACAAAAACTCTGTAAAAATAAATCAAATTAAGGAACTCGAAATTCAGAATTTATTTAGATTTGTAAAACATAAATTTTACAACTTATTAAAGTTTCTAAAGGCAGAAAATCCTTTTACTGGTAAAACAAAATTATTGGATTATGGTGTCAACTTGTCTCTGAACACATTTATCCCCTGTTTTAATGGCAGTAGTCGCAAATACAGTTTTCAGCTGTTACTTTACAGCAATCTCCTGTTTTTAGCCTATCTGTTAAAGTAGAAAGAGGTATTCCGTACATTCTTGCAGCTTCTCTCCGTGGCTTTGCATTTTCTATAACATCGTGGAGTGCGCAATTCATTTCATGTTCCGTCCACCCTTTGCCCCTTTCTGTGGTTCTGGCTTTGCTTCTCACCATCTGTGATTAAAAAGAAGAAAGAAAACTTGATAGATGACACACATACACACACACACTTCCAAATATATAGTTCACGAAAATACCAAAAGAAATTACCATATGGAGCAATACCGTTCACCACGGGGCAATGCCGTGCATCGGTCACGGTATTCCCTCGAGACAACATGACTCGCAATTGTTAATTCTAGCCCAACAATCACGAAATTTAACGTCTAACATTTCATATTTAAAAGAAGATCAAGAAATGCGTAATTGAATAAACCTACTTTAAATATTGTTGCTATTAACATATTTCGCTCACCTCTACACTTATTATCTTTAGATTTTATAAGAAAACAGTCGAAATCAGTTGAAACCGATTGTCGAAGACGTCTGCGCCGTTGAACGATATAGACCCCTCTGCATCTGATTACAGTTACTTCCGCTATGTGGCAGCACCGTGCAGCGCTCTTTACGCTCTCTGAGAAACTGGATAAAGCGGTGCACGGTATTACCCCGCTGTACGGCATTGCCCCGCTCTCCCCTACAATCTCTGTAAGGACCTTTTGTCTTCCTCATACAGGGTGTTGCAAAAAGGTACGGCCTAACTTTCAGGAAACACTCCTCACATACAAAGAAAGGAAATATGTCATGTGGACATGTGTCCGGAAACGCTTACTTTCCATGTGAGAGCTCATTTTATTACTTCTCTTCAAATCACATTATTCATGGAATGGAAATACACAGCAACACAACGTACCGGCGTGACTTCAAACACTTTGTTACAGGAAATGTTCAAAATGTCCTCCGTTAGCGAGGATACATGCATCCACCCTCCGTCGCATGGAATCCCTGATGCTCTGACGCAGCCCTGGAGAATGGCGTGTTGTATCACAGCCGTTCACAATACGAGCACGAAGAGTGTCTACATTTGGTACTGGGGTTGCGTAGACAAGAGCTTTCAAATGCCCCCATAAATGAAAGTCAAGAGGGTTGAGGTCAGGAGAGCGTGGAGGCCATGGAATTGGTCCGCCTCTACCAATCCACTGGTCACCGAATCTGTTGTTGAGAAGCGTACGAACACTTCGACTGAAATGTGCAGGAGCTCCATCGTGCATGAACCACGTGTTGTGTCGTACTTGTAAAGGCACATGTTCTAGCAGCACAGGTAGAGTATCCCGTATGAAATCATGATAACGTGCTCCATTGAGCGTAGGTGGAAGAACATGGGGCCCAATCAAGACATCACCAACAAAGCCTGCACAAATGTTCACAGAAAATCTGTGTTGATGACGTGATTGCACAATTGCGTGCGGATTCTCGTCAGCCCACGTATGTTGATTTTGAAAATTTACAATTTGATCACGTTGGAATGAAGCCTCAACCGTAAAGAGAACATTTGCACTGAAATGAGGATTGACACATTTCTGGATGAACCATTCGCAGAAGTGTACCCGTGGAGGCCAATGAGCTGCTGATAGTGCCTGCACACGCTGTACATGGTACGGAAACAACTGGTTCTCCCGTAGCACTCTCCTTACAGTGACGTGGTCAACCTTACCTTGTACCGCAAGCAACTTCTCTGACACTGACATTAGGGTTATCGTCAACTGCACGAAGAATTGCCTCGTCTGTTGCAGGTGTCCTCGTCGTTATAGGTCTTCCCCAGTCGCGAGTCATAGGCTGGAATGTTCCGTGCTCCCTAAGACGCCGATCAATTGCTTCGAACGTCTTCCTGTCAGGACACCTTCGTTCTGGAAATCTGTCTCGATACAAACGTACCGCGCCACGGCTATTGCCCCGTGCTAATCCATACATCAAATGGACACCTGCCAACTCCGCATTTGTAAACATTGCACTGACTGCAAAACCACGTTCGTGATGAACACTAACCTATTGATGCTACGTACTGATGTGCTTGATGCTAGTACTGTAGAGCAATGAGTCGCATGTCAACCCAAGCACCGAAGTCAACATTACCTTCCTTCAATTGGGCCAACTGGTGGTGAATTGAGGAAGTATAGTACATACTGACGAAACTAAAATGAGCTCTAACATGGAAATCAAGCGTTTCTGGACACATGTCAACATAACATCTTTTCTTTATTTATGTGTGTGGAATGTTTCCTGAAAGTTTGGCCGTACCTTTTTGTAACACCCTGAATAATCTCTTTGGTTATCTTTAAAATTAAATAATTTTATTTAAATAATTTTGTGTAGAACTACCAATATATGCAAATGTTCCGTTTTATTTAAAATATTTGTTTGCTGTTATGTAAACTGCTGACCATTACTTCGGGTTCTTAGTTATTTTGTATGTAAAGGGTGTTCTGGCTCCGCTCGGGAACGGAACTGTGTAGCGCGCGCAAATTGTGGTTGGCCTAGGTAGAAAAGGTGAGTCGGGGACGAGCTGTCAAACTGTGAACTGCCCATGTAAAAGTTGTATATTGTGCAGGCTCCGAGACAGACTTTTCCTGACGCTTTCCCATGCCTCGGATGGATGGTTAAAGTGCTGGAACTATTCTGAAATTGGTATCTATCATCGCCAACAAGAAATTACAGAGTCCAGCAATTCTACCTGCAAATCCACCTACTAACATGCAATCGCCACCACATTGCGCAATCACTCTAATGGAACACTATAATAATGTACAGTGAAGGATCAGCTTATTGAATATGTTAGTGTGCTCAAATATAAGGTAATTTAACACTGAATTTATAGGTTCCTCTCGTTTGAACTAAAGTGATTACCGAGTGTTCTTATTCAAAGAATATTAAAACCTAGTGTTTTAACTAATTAACGTCTCTTGAACATAGTTAAAAGGGAGTTAAAGTTAATGTGGCAAGAGAGTAAACTAAAGTAAATGATGCTTGCTGAAAATAATTTTCCTATTAAAACTGCTTATTAATATGTTGTTGCCAATTTCAAAATTAAAAGTTCTTAAGATTGAGGCTTATAAAGTTTTGCTTAGTAAATGATCTCATTGCTGCCTGTTGTAAATCGCAAAACGTGAGTCAGTTTCTTACAGATATGTCACGTTGTGTTCTACTGCAGTAAGAGCTGAGAACCAATACTGTTGAAGGTTACATGTTCATACTTGTTAAGGACTTGTTTCATTAGTGTATTGAAAATGTGTTTAGTATGCTCTGCTACAGTGGTCAAGATTAAGGGCCCCCCTCCACTGAAAGTAGTTCAAATGCACAAAGTTACCTAATTATAGCAAATTTCAATTACTCTTGCTACTCAAGTCAAATTCTGTAAAATATTGTGTATTAAAAGTTCATATTAATGTTGTAACAGGATTCATAGTTTGCCAATTGTGCTCATGCTACATAACGATTAATACAAAGACAACTATCTATGAAAACAGTAACTTCTTTATTCAAAAGACAGTGAGAAATAATCTGTTAGTGAATTCCATTTAACTTTCATTCTAAATAGAAAAGTATTTAGCTGAGAGAGACTTAACCTGTGAGTAGTTCATAATTTTGCAATGAACTACAGTTATAATTTTATGTCAACTAGGAAAATGTTTGAAAAGTAATACTGAACCTATGTCCAATTTGTGATTCTACAGTGTATATTAATAGTAATGTTATAAAGACCATTCAGTTTGAATAAGCCCTGAAAGTAACAGTGTGTATTGTTCTCTGTTATATTAATGCAAATAATTTGTTCTACACTGTCAACTCCAGACCTATCGTTAACATATTCAGGTGTCAGAGTCCATTGCACTCGCGTGTGGCAAAATATAGGTTGTGTTTGTCCGTTAAAGTTACTCGTACCTACTTTCTTAAACAACAATGTTAATCATTCTCACGCCTAATTAGGCTGGCGACCGCATTCTTTATTCTTTAAACAGTGTAGCTAGGTAAAATATTATTTGTTACTGTTTGAATATTTACGTAATTCTGACTTTCACTTCCGATAAGCCACCTCCGTTAGGTACAACACGGTCAATATAACAAAATTCCTCTCAAAGGGTAACACTGCTCTGCTTCTTCGTACTATAATTACTTGAATAAGAATAATTTCGTTATACGAACTGCCTTCAGCTTTGAGGTTATGGTATAGTAGTAGCAGACGGTAGTGTTATAAACTCATGGACGATACGTTGTGTACGACGTCGTATTCAATGGTAAGGAGAGGTGGGACACAGATCATTGCGGCAACTGTTATAGCAGGAAAGCTGGGCAGGTACAGAAACGATTAGTGAACAAATAGCGCAACAAACACGAGATTTATTTAACTTGAGTTTCTTCTAGCGTGTGGAGGCTCATTACAAATAACGCAGCAGGAAATAGAGTCCAGCTATCACAGTGTCAACACGGATGAGGCTTTCTGAACTAAGCACGAACGATTGTCGGAGCCTCATCTGGGCGCCATCTGCATAGTGAGGGGCTCTGAGCGTAAGTGGGACGAGTGGCTGCTGCCGGCCGGTCTGTACTGCGGCGGCAAAGGGCGCTCGTAGTCAAGAGCCACTACGTGCGTGCCTCAGCTAGCGTGCACCATTGGTCCCACTGAATCCCACACGTCTGCTGTCAGCATCTGACGGAAAACTTGAAATTCAGTTGCCAACTTAAAGACACCTGTAGGGTGGTATCAAAATGTGATATGTGGCGTTCGCTGTGTTATTCAGTGGTTTGGTATTTAAATAATACACTCCTGAAAATGGAAAAAAGAACACATTGACACCGGTGTGTCAGACCCACCATACTTGCTCCGGACACTGCGAGAGGGCTGTACAAGCAATGATCACACGCACGGCACAGCGCACACACCAGGAACCGCGGTGTTGGCCGTCGAATGGCGCTAGCTGCGCAGCATTTGTGCACCGCCGCCGTCAGTGTCAGCCAGTTTGCCGTGGCATACGGAGCTCCATCGCAGTCTTTAACACTGGTAGCATGCCGCGACAGCGTGAACGTGAACCGTATGTGCAGTTGACGGACTTTGAGCGAGGGCGTATAGTGGGCATGCGGGAGGCCGGGTGGACGTACCGCCGAATTGCTCAACACGTGGGGCGTGAGGTCTCCACAGTACATCGATGTTGTCGCCAGTGGTCGGCGGAAGGTGCACGTGCCCGTCGACCTGGGACCGGACCGCAGCGACGCACGGATGCACGCCAAGACCGTAGGATCCTACGCAGTGCCGTAGGGGACCGCACCGCCACTTCCCAGCAAATTAGGGACACTGTTGCTCCTGGGGTATCGGCGAGGACCATTCGCAACCGTCTCCATGAAGCTGGGCTACGGTCCCGCACACTGTTAGGCCGTCTTCCGCTCACGCCCCAACATCGTGCAGCCCGCCTCCAGTGGTGTCGCGACAGGCGTGAATGGAGGGACGAATGGAGACGTGTCGTCTTCAGCGATGAGAGTCGCTTCTGCCTTGGTGCCAATGATGGTCGTATGCGTGTTTGGCGCCGTGCAGGTGAGCGCCACAATCAGGACTGCATACGACCGAGGCACACAGGGCCAACACCCGGCATCATGGTGTGGGGAGCGATCTCCTACACTGGCCGTACACCACTGGTGATCGTCGAGGGGACACTGAATAGTGCACGGTACATCCAAACCGTCATCGAACCCATCGTTCTACCATTCCTAGACCGGCAAGGGAACTTGCTGTTCCAACAGGACAATGCACGTCCGCATGTATCCCGTGCCACCCAACGTGCTCTAGAAGGTGTAAGTCAACTACCCTGGTCAGCAAGATCTCCGGATCTGTCCCCCATTGAGCATGTTTGGGACTGGATGAAGCGTCGTCTCACGCGGTCTGCACGTCCAGCACGAACGCTGGTCCAACTGAGGCGCCAGGTGGAAATGGCATGGCAAGCCGTTCCACAGGACTACATCCAGCATTTCTACGATCGTCTCCATGGGAGAATAGCAGCCTGCATTGCTGCGAAAGGTGGATATACACTGTACTAGTACCGACATTGTGCATGCTCTGTTACCTGTGTCTATGTGCCTGTGGTTCTGTCAGTGTGATCATGTGATGTATCTGACCCCAGGAATGTGTCAATAAAGTTTCCCCTTCCTGGGACAATGAATTCACGGTGTTCTTATTTCAATTTCCAGGAGTGTATGTAAATGAAAATGATAATCTTATTTCATTACACTGAGTAATTGCTAAATAATTTTTTCTCCCGGCTAAAGATTTGGTCAACTTGCTAAAGGAATCCAAGTTAACGTTGTGTTAAAGTGTTGTCTGTAAGCTGTGTGTCACTAAACCACAGTTCATACAACAGATTCTGTACAACTATTGATTATGATGGAAACAGTTATGTTCAGCACAATGATCATTAAAACCAGCGAATATCAGCCACGCACAACGCTGACGTATGTTAGCTGAAACAATATTCTTCGCAACTCGTGCGTAATTAATTTCGGCTCCATACTTCACCAAGAAAAAGTTTGTTATATGGATCGTGCTATGAGCACTGTTTTTAAAGAACCAATCTGATTCGAACTATTTTCATTAAAATGAGTCCGGGACCACCGGTGCGCATTTATTTTTACACAATTTTATTACCTTCGGCATTTATGTCTGCAGAGTTCCGTAATTTGAATTTGCCGCTGAGATAATTGTTGGCGGCACACAATTGTTACAGATTTTCTGTTGTTAGATCAGCTTTCCTTTTAACAGGATAAGTAATGCTTATTAAACTTTACTTTCATATTGTGCAGTATTTAGACTAATTTTCATCAAGCAAACCTTTGATTTTTTCCTAAGGAACACAGATAAAAGCGCCGGCCGCGGTGGTCTAGCGGTTCTAGGCGCTCAGTCCGGAACCGCGCCACTGCTACGGTCGCAGGTTCGAATCCTGCCTCGGGCATGGATGTGTGTGATGTCCTTAGGTTAGTTAGCTTAAAGTAGTTCTAAGTTCTAGGGGACTGATGACCTCAGATGTTAAGTCCCATAGTGCTGAGAGCCATTTGAACCATTTTGAACAGATAAAAGCCCGATATAAATCGCTATCATCAATGGCTGCGCTCCTAGCAGCGGAAGGAAATAATTAACACAGATAATGCTTATTGAGAGAGGAATTAAAGTTACAAATAAATATTCACTCGTATTTATAATAATAATGAACTCTATTATCAAGTAATAATTAACAGCCGGCTGGAGTGGCCGAGCGGTTCTGGGCGCTACAGTCTGGAACCGCGCGTCTGCTACGGTCGCAGGTTCGAATCCTGCCTCGGGCATGGATGTGCGTGATGACCTTAGGTTAGTTAGCTTAAAGTAGTTCTAAGTTCTAGGGGACTGATGACCTCAGAAGTTAAGTCCCATAGTGCTCAGAGCCAATAATTAACAAATAATTACAATTTCTTAACAGACCTCAGTTTGATATGCGTGTTGCGTCCGCAACCTACAAAAGCCAACCAACAAAAGGTAAAAACAAACGAAGACAAACGCAGATCATAAAAAGAATTTACAATTATCATTGTCTTTGTATGATATACATCGATATGTCCAATTACATCATAAAATTTTATATAAATAATTAATATTTATTTCACTGTTTTTTTTCATATGTCGTATAGATAATGTTTATAACTATTAGAGGCATAATTTCCACTCATAGCACTGTAGCTAAAATTTATCTCGTGGATGTTACAGATACCACACAAGTCCTGAAGTTACAATGATAAAACCGCAACTGAAATGCCTGAAAAATAATTAAATGTGTGATGCGACCCTCCTGCCACCCCAAATTTTTGAAACAACGCTTGAATACTACCAGTGAACGATGATACTGTTGATAACTTTCAAACAAACTAACACAAGATGCACCTAAAAGGGTGTGAGAAATTGTAGATTCAAGTTGCGAAAATTTGTCACTGATATTAAGAGCAAAAAGTTGAAAAGTGGAACAGCATTGTTGGCAGACCCACACATAGGATTATTTTTTTTTGGGTGGGGACAGCAAATAGGAAACCAAATTTTACGTAGTGTGACTTTTTATATTATAATATAAGTACAGATTCGACTAAGCCTTTAAAAAGACCACTGTTTTTATTCACCTTAAATGTTCCACAGTCTTGTCGCAGTGATAACACCGGTTCCTGACAGTTCAGCTAAGTTAAGCTTTGTCGGGCTTGGCTAGCACTTGGATGGGTGACCTTCCGATCTGCCGAGCGCTGTTGACAAGCAGGGTGCACTGAGCCCTTGTGGGGCAAACTGAGAGCTACTCAACTGAGATGTAGCGGCTCAGGTCTCGTAAACTGATAACGGATGGCAGTGAGGTGTGCTGACCACATGCCCATCCATACAGTGACACCTATCGGCTGAGGATGACACGGCGGTCGTGCAGTACCGTTCGGACGGGGTTTAGTTTTAGTTTAGTTTTAAGTGTTGCATAAACATTTAATAGTTAGAGCAGTGTTATTGAATTATCAATCTCACATAGAACATAGTAGAAAGTCAAATACCTCAAAAAATTCAAAAAACTCAAGTCAACTCGTTGAGGGGACCAAGCGAAAATATCAGTTGTAATGTCGGGGTTCACATTCATTTTTCAGTTAATGGACACATATGCAAGTTCATTCAGGATCTCTCCTTTCATTGTCAAGCGCAAGTAAGTTCTCGAACGAAGATACTAACCCTGAGTCTATTCTCTTCCAAAATTGCCCAGGTGCACCCATGTTACACGAAAATATTTCCTTGTCTAAGTATGGCTCTGAGACTGGAGACAAACGAAACTAATTATCTTAAATCTGAACCTGGGTGATCTATTTTCAGTTACAAGGAAATTTTCAAGCAAATACAGATTTAGTAATCTTATGAAACTTTCACCATCTACTCTGTTTTGCAAGAGTTGAAGCCTCATAGTTTCATGAATCTTCATATGCAGTTTTTTCTTTAACTTCTTTACATCTAAAACTCCTTTCACTTGACTTTGTCATAATGAAGAATGAATAATGTTAAGAGAGCATTTTGGAACTAGAAAATTTACATTGTTATCTAGTATAAGCTCAGTCACTTCAAGTGTGTGGGGAGGGTGATTGGGGGCGGATGCATGGGCACCCTGCCCCCGCCCCCTGCATGTGGGCCTGAGTGGTGGATATAACAGACTCACAAAGAAGGTGATAAGACACTCTTTTAAGTTTATTAGTGCAAGGCTATCAGACAGAACCTATCCGGTGTAAGTCAAATGAAAAGTGCAGTATGGCCCACATATCTCCACATGGCGTCAACAGATTGATCTTACCATGAGCAAAGAGGTTAAAAGAGAAAATTTTGGCGAAATATCGTGAATAGTTTCTCAGAAAAAGGTATAAGCATTATTTTTGGAAAGTAAAATTTTTGAACTACATAAAAAACTTAAATATGTGTGTTACTTTCGTGTAAAGGACTGTACAAAATTTCATTGGCGTATCTCCAAAATTGTGTATTTGGTTCATCTTTTAAATAGTGTGTGTTTTTCACGAACATCCCCCCTTAAATTTTCGAACACCTGTCGGTGTCGCTACACTGTTGCGACAAGCAGTGTCTATAGTCTCTATATTAAGGACAGGGGTATGTTCCTTTGTTTAAATGCCAGAAATTAATTCATCCTCTGATGAACTGGTTGCGTAACATATTATGGTCCGATTAAAATTACTTGATAGTTGACGCTTCACGCATTATAGCTGGTTTCCTCCAATCAGAGTGCTAAACGTCACGACTGAACTGTTCGCCATTACCAAACTGCCACAACAGTTTGTCAGTTCACTTCCAATTCCTTGTCTGGCTCTCTCTCTTGATGCCTTTGCGTCCTGAGTACTGTGTCTGGCTCTCTTATTTCGTACTTGCTGTACACTTCCACACTGTGTTGTAGCTCAGTCTGCTTAAATGGAAAAGAAAGAAAAGAGAAAGCACTGTTTCTGCTATGTATGGGAACTGTATATACGTCCTAATCTCCTTCTCTGCCCTGTCTCCGTCCATGTACCCCTCCCCCCTACTTTGTCTATCTCCTCCTGCTTCCAGTTCTCTCTGTCCATCTTCTCCTCCCGTCCCCCTTCTCTTCATCTCCTCCTGCCGCTATAGTTCTCTCTCTCTCTCTCTATCTCTCTGTGTGTGTGTGTGTGTGTGTGTGTGTGTGTGTGTGTGTGTGTGTGTGTGTGCGTGTGTGTGTGTGTGTGTGTGTGCGTGTGTGTGTGTGCGTGTGTGTGTGTGTATTATGTATATTTATTTACATATTATATGAATTAAAATATATTTATATTAAAGAATTAGGTACCTAGGAGTATGCCCGTATTAGAATTCAACTTTGTGTCAAAATTTCAAAGCAATCAGTCAAGAACTGTAGGAGATTAATAGCTTTGAACAAACCAAGACGTACCTCTTTGTAATGTTACCCCTTTTATTGCATATATGTTACATATATGCCAGATGGCGTTCCAGTAGGTGACTAAAAACACTAGAGTATTAGAATGCGTAGGTCCGCCCAATTTCTAAGCAATCCATGAAGAATTTTTCTAAGATCTGAGATTTTGAAGAAACAAACATCTCTATTTGCACAAAATACAGAAAATTTACAGAAAATTTAGATGTGCCTAATCTAATTATCCGGAAGATTTTGATTGACTCTTTTGAAATTTTGATGCAACTTTCCACTGGTATAAGCACATGTTTCTTACTTTTTAAATATATGTAAAACATAAACTGACATTAATTTAATAACATAGAAATATTGTTACAAAAAAAATTCAAAAGGTTAGATATACATATATTACACACCATGCATTAAAGAATTAGGTACCTAAAACCAGGGTTTCATTAGGATTCAACGGCCAGCCGCTGTGGCGGAGCGGTTCTAAGCGCTTCAGTCCGGAACAGCGTTGCCGCTACGGTCGCAGGTTCGAATCCTGCCTCGGGCATGGATGTGTGTGATGTCCTTAGGTTAGTTAGGCTTAAGTAGTTCTAACTCTAGGGGACTGATGACCTCAGATGTTAGATCCAATAGTGCTTAGAGCGATTTGGACAATTCTTTTAGGATTCAACGTTGGGTCAAAACTTCAAAGCAATCGGGCAAGAACTTCCGGAAATACACGATTTTGAACAAACGAAGATTTACATTTTTATTTATATATTTTTCATCACAGATAACAACCCCACCAAAAACCACACAAACTACGATGCCAACGAAATACACACGTTTCATACACAACACTAACCAAACAATAATGGATCCTTCCGCTCAAGATGGGATTCAGCTATATTCAGTTATTATAGTCACGGAAACTTACTTACTTTCGATAAGCTTTGCACGACATTGTCGAATTTTTGAAGGCTGCAATTAATTTTTTATATTGGGCCACCAGAGCCATAAACATAAAAACCTGGCACAGTGTAGTGGCGTAGCACAGTGGCTAGCGTATAAATCTGATGTACAAAATGTCGTAGCTTCGAAACTTGTCGAATGCACTGAAACTTCTTATGTTTCTAAATCCAGTAAAAAGACTTTGATTATTATTTTTACTAAGTTGAGTAGTTTAGATGTATTGGCTTTTTTATCTGCTGTTATTTTTCTGTTATTCTTGTTTCGTATGGGATTTGCCTGTGCCGCCTATGCTCTGTATCAAACTGCCAACCAGGCTTATTCATTGTATGGTAACACGGCAGCTCGTGTAGCTAGTGTGAGGACACTTTCAGACAACCGATGATACAAATTAATCACAGTTTGCTTTTAGCGCTGAAACTAAAAGTTTTCTGTTCAAATGGCTCTGAGCACTATGGGGCTTAACTTCTGACATCATCAGTCCCCTAGAACTTAGAACTACTTAAACCTAACTAACGTAAGGACATCACACACATCCATGCCCGAGTCAGGGTTCGAACCTGTAACCGTAGCGGTCGCGCGGTTCGAGACTGTAGCGCCTAGAACCGCTCGGCCACACCGGCCGGCAGCGTCATAATGATGAAGGGCTTAATGACCAGAAAGTTTTTGCAATGAGGCTGAATATCGTAACGTCCTAATCTACTAAAAATAAACAGAAAACTATGCATTTAAAAATAGTTTCCACAATGACACTGTGACTCGGTATCTAGCACCAAAAACTAAAGAAATTCTGGTAACATGTGAAATACACCAGCTTCATGATAATAAATAACTTCACTGCTTGATAGCAATCGGAATGCTACCAATGAAAGAGCCACTAAGTTCCTAAAAAAGTTTTTCGCAAATTCCTTCACGAAAAAAGATGAATTAAATATTCCATAATTCGAATTAAGAACAGCTACTGACATGAGTAACTTAGAAGAGATATCCCTCCGTAACCAAGCAACTTAAGTCGTTTAACAAAGGCAAATGTTCCTGTCCAGACTATATACCATTTGCGTCCCTTTCAGAGTATGGTGAAGCAATATCTCCATATTTGGCGCTCATTAAAACGTAAGTATCTAAGGACTGGAAATCTGTACAGATCACTGCAGCACACAAGAAGGATGTAGAAGGAATCCACAGAATTATAAACCTGTGTCACTGACATCAGTTTGCTGTAGGATCTTTGAACACACACCGCATTCAAACATTATTAAATATTGCGAAGAAAATGATATAGTGACATTCAGTCAGTACAGACTCAGAAAATACTGGAACACAACTGGCTCTTAATTTATGTGAAATAGTGAGTGCTCTAAAGAGGAGGTCTGAAGTTCAGTATTTCTAGATTTGGAGAAGGCTTTTGGCACCAGTCCCCATAAAATCATGCAATTAGATTGGTTACACATAGAGTGTCATTCGACTTGAGCAATTGGATTTGTGATTTGCTGTCAGAGAGATCACAGTAACTGGCGGAAAGTCGTTTAGTGAAACAGAAGTGTAATTTGGCGTTCGCCAAAGAAGTGTAATAGGCCCTCTGCTGTTTCTCATCTATGTAAACGACTTAATAGCAGCCTCCGTAGATTGTTTTCATGTGGTGCTGTAATTTACCATAAAATAAAATCATCAGAAGATCAAGATGAATTTGAAAATGATTTACACAGGATATACGTATGGTGTGAAGAGTGACAACTGACTCTAAACAATAAAAAGTGTGATTTCCTCCACATGAGCACTAAAAAGAATCAGTGCGATTACGGTATTAACTTTTGAAGTTTCCTCATGCAGTTAAGTACCTATGGATTAGAATTGTGTAAAGCTCAAACTGGACTGATTACATAGAAAATGCTGTGTGGAAGGCGAACTAAAATCTGCTTTTTATTGGAAGAACGTTTAAAGATGCAATATATCTATTGAAAAGATAGCCTACAATACAATGGTCCGTCCTCTTGTTGAGTATCGCTATGCAGTATGGGATGTTTCCCGTGTGGGACTAATGGAGGACATCGAGAAAGTTCAAAGAAAGACAACACGTTTTGTACTATAGAGAAATAGGGGAGAGAGAGTCACGAATATGATACACGAATTGGAATATCTGTTATTAAAACAAACGCATTTTCAGTGATTCGATGTCTATTCACGAAATTTCAATCACTGAAAACATTTTTTGACTCTCACCTACATAGGAAGAAAAGGACTTCGTAATAAAATAAGGGAAGACAGAGCGAGTGCTCGCACACATCGACCGTGCACTGCACTCACGAGGAGAGCAGGGCAAGAGCCATATTCCGAACTTCCAGAAACATCGCTCAGTGGAAGGCAGGTCAGAATAAGCGAACACGTATCTCGGCTTACCCTTTGATACTCGACCGTTTCTGAGAAAATAACGGTCAAAGCTTTCGACTCGCTTTAGGTGTCTCTTCTCACGCTACAATCTCACCAGAAGTGGTGGCACAGTGACTAGCGTTGTAGCCTTTCAGTTTAAAGCCGCGAGTTCTAAAACTGGTTATTATTTTTATTTTTCATTTATCTACTGTCCGCCCGCGGTAGCTGTGTGGTCAACGCGACGGACTGTCAATCCTAATGGCCCGGGCCCTATTCTCGGCTGGTTCAGAGATTTTCTCCGCTCAGGAACTGGGTCTTGTGTTGTCCTAATCATCATAAATTCATCCCCATCGACGCGCTAGTCGCCGAAGTGGCGTCAAATAAAAAAATATAGATATAAATAAATAAAAAACAAAGACTTGCACCCAGGGAATGGTCTGCCCGACGGAGGCCCTACCTACAAGACATTTATATTTTATTTATCTACCCAGGTAGAATGTTTTCCTGTGTTTATTGAAATAACTTTGTCCTTATTTATTAATTGTATGTGTGGTGCATGAATTGAAGAAAGAGAAAGACGCAATAAATGAATGATAAAATTATTTTAAATGGTTTTCGGTGAAATTCCAGTCGTGTATCTTGGTTCATAATCTACTGCAAGCGCCAGTTCTCGGTAAAGTGACGTGATATGCGTGGTTTGTCGCGTAATTGTTGCCAACGCGTGAATTCTTGAGCAATGTTAATGGCGTTGGTTCAAATGGCTCTAAGCACTTTGGGACTTAACATCTGAATAATTATGAAAAATCCGCCTCGATTGCACAAACTACCTGGTGTTTACCTAGGTTTCAGCGTGGGTAACCACGCCTTCTTCAGAACAAATATAAAACAGCTTGCCTAAATAGGCATAGTCAGAGGCTAAAATCAACACCTTTGACTATTCCTTTTTAGGCAAGCTGTTTTATATTTGTTCTGAAGAAGGCGTGGTTACCCACGCTGAAACCTAGGTAAACACCAGGTAGTTTGTGCAATCGAGGCGGATTTTTAATAATTATTTCGATACTTACGATTGCTGACGCGCTGCAGTGCTGTACGTTCTTAATATCTGAGGTCATCAGTGCCCTAGAACTTACAACTACTTAAACCTATCTAACCTAAGGGCATCACACACATCCATGCGCGAGGCAGGATTCGAACCTGCGACCGTAGCAGCAGCGCGGTTCCGAACTGAAGAGCCTAGAACCGCTCTGCCACAACGACCGACTAATGGTGTTTCTTTACCGAGTGAGATTCATACGAAGAAACAGCTCTGCACAAGCCGGCCTTCACACGATGCTCGTAGTGTTCGGAACTCGTATGTTTCGAATGGTTCTACGGACGGTATTATCCAAAGAAATGCACGAGATCTTCCTGAAGAATAAATATAAGAATAAAATGGAAGAATCAATGTAAGACTGAAATATAAGCATATGAGAATTTAAAAATACCATGCAACATATACTATACTTGTATAATAAATCTATGGCGTTTGTATCGTAGCGCCTTTGTATCGCTTAGCTTGATAAGAAATATTTGTATAGTAATTTTCAAAAGACATGGCTAGATAAATAAAAAATAGGATAAAATAAATAAAAGGAATAATCGGGTTTCGAACACAGGACACAAAACTGAACCTGCGCGACGCTAGCAACTGTGCCACCATTTCGGCTGGGATTACTGCGCGCTAAAAGACATCTAAAACACAACGAAAAGTTTGACCGCCGTTTTCTCAGGAATGGTTGAGTATTTTGGTATAAGCCAAGAAACGCTTATTTTGACTCCTCTTCCATTAAGCGAAGTTTCTGGCAAATCGGATTATAGCACTTACCGTGTTCTCCTCGTCGGTCGTGCTGAAAATAGTGAAATGTAGGTTTCTGTACAAGCGCGGAGCGAGGCGAGAACAGGACGGGGAACGTAAAGTCTTCAAAGAAATGTACCAATGTACAAAGAGCAATGCACGTCCATTGCAAGGGTTAACGCAAGGCATAAGAGATTCAAGGAAGGACGGATGTTATCCGGTGATGCACTATCTGGAACGCCACAGCGCATTACTGATACCATTGTCCAGCAGATGGATGCGTTCATTATTGAAAACCGACGAGTTACGGTGACAGCCATGGCTCCAAGGTGTCGGATTGAGCGTCATAATTTCATCAGACGTACCAGTGTTCCGCGTGCACCTGTGTTATTCTTCGATGATTTTCCTGTTATTGTTTGGATTTGGAATATCTTGCACCACTTTACGTTGTCGAAAGTTTCTTCTAGGTAGAGAAACACAGTGAAAGTGTCATGACGTTTTCTGTGCTTCCCTTCAATTATCATGCCCAACGTCAGCATTTCCACTCAGATATGATCACCCTCCCTGGAGAAAAATTGCTTGTCATCTAATGTGCTCTAAAATTTCCTCTCATCTGTTAATCTGCTCAGAAATTTGGATGATCCATTATAACTACGATGATAATCATTTGGAAATAAGTAAACTAGTAAATGATGACAACATGATATACGAATTTATCTCCACGACTGTGGATTGTTGAGGTAGGAAGCAGTTACATACTTCTGTTTCTTTTCCTTCCTTCCCTCGCCATGAAGCTCAGGGCAACCTTGTTTGTGCGTTCTGTGAATAATAACTGTATTTAGTGTAATATTTTAGCTTAATCTGAAGTTAGCATCAAAATTTTGCTTTAAGGAAATACTTCATGTAGAAGTAGCAGTAGTGTCCTCATTAACGACGTAATTCGATGGTTACCGTCAGGGTTTCGTCCATAGATTATGAGCTGCAGTGCGTCATATATCGCCTCCTCTATATTAAGCTCGGTACTGAGATAAATGAGTCCCACAAAATCAGTTTATATATGAAAAGCTAGGGTACCCGTCTTCGCTCGGGGGGTTGGTATGAAATAGTATGGTAACTGGAATGAAAGGATAAACTTTGAAGTACAAGAGGTGAAAAAGATTTACTGAAAACATATTATAACTACTTACAATACTTGTAAACTATAAGAAGTAAAGAAATTTCATTGAAATTTTCTAACTATTTACAGTACTTGCTTATAAACAACATTTTTCATTTTATTATCCGGAGTATATATGTACAAATTTTTCGAATTTCCTACTCGAAAGCAGGCTACATATAGGTGGCCATGAGAGAAGCAGGAGGTTGATGCTGCAATATTTTAACGTTTGTCCTTGCGCTTTGTTAATTGTAAACCTGTAGGCTAATTTGATTGGAAATTGCAGTCTTTTAAATTGGAATAGCAATTCAGTAGAGATGAGTGGTATTCTGTGGATAAATAGTTAGTGTCCTCTGTAGTTTCCAGTCATAAGTTCGGCTTCGATGATGTTACTCGATACCTGTTTGACGACCATCCTTGTTCCATTTCATAGTTTTGGTGAGTTGATATATGTGAGTAGCATTATCAGAGATCCAATTTAAGCCGAAGGCAGTGTAATAGCATTCCTGGTACTTGCAAAGAGTTCAGAAATTCTCAAGGGAATTTCACACTTTCTTCAACGTTTACCATCGTGTCCATCGATTTGTATATAACCTCTCTTCACCGAAATTTTCTTTTGAGCATTAAATCTGATATCATCGAAAATATTGTTTTCAGTTGCCAAAATGCCCTTGGTAGCCTTTCCGGATTGATATAATTGAGAAAAATGTTTGTATAAATTTGGTCGAGGAGTTCGTTCTCAGCAGTAACTATGTTGCAGAAACCACTGTAGAGTGTAAAGAGTTTAATGAGGCTGATCAGTAGGATATCTGCCTTAGCGTAGTTGTAAAAGTTGTTGACCAAAATGTGCTGTTGCTTCATCTTTCGGTAGTTCAACTCTCACATTTCTTGTTAGTCGCAGTATGTCTATGTGTGGCCAGAGATGTGATTTTTTTTTTCCTTGAGCCTGCATTGATTTCGTCTACTGGTGTTGGCTCGGGGTAACTGGAAGTGTTTGTCGAAAATGTCCTGAGAGTATGAGTAGAGCTCATCAGAATTGCATCGCCAGATCTCCTCCTCTTTCAAGTTTGGGCATTGTCTGAAGTATAAAACAAATCAACTTCTTATTAACAAATACACTAAGTGCACTTACACACTTTTCACACTTTGTTTTCGGTTTATATTCAGTCACTGTATCGCTTTGACTACTCACACTTCACTGATTGTTTTTATTCACTCACTGCACTACGTCTTCGAGTCCCCCCTTCGTCACCGGCAAGAAACTGATGTTCGAACCCACGACGGGTCTTGCTTTATGTAAGCCTACCAATGGATAGTCCCACCACCAGTGGCGAATTCCTTACATACCAAAGAGGCTTCGAATGGTCCACAATGTTCCACAACATTCTAGAGAGCTCTAGAATGTTCCACATTTATCTGAGATGCTCCGAAACAATCTGAAATATTCACGAATTTTCTAGACTACTTCCGAACATTCCAGAACATCCCGAATCATTTTAGAACATTACAGAATAGTCTAGAAGATTGTGGAATGCTCTCGAATACTCTCGAATGTTTTGGAATGTTCTACAAATTTCTAGAGGGCGAAACTTCCGAGCCCTTATATTTTCGAAAGGAAGCTCTTCAGGGAAAAGCTGGAACCCTATTCATGCATGGGGGATAGAGGAATACCACACCATATAACTCCCTTGACGGTACCGGGACTCGTTTCTGAGTTTCAGCGGCCCGCACGTTGTACACTTACTTTTACAACATACATTGATTAATCCAAGAAATGAATGCCGCCTCTGAAGTCACGAAAGTAGCTCTTCTTAATTTAGGGAGGGATAATACCTGACAGAAACGTCCGAGTTTTAAATCTGAGCTTAACAGTGACTCTCGTCTCCTGCATTTCAAGTCCGGAGACGTCGTAATGCCGCGCGCTCGGCGATTCCCACTGCGCGGAAGTTGCCTTCATGACTTTAACATGGACTCCACGTAGCGGCAAGCACAGCCCTTTCCCCCGGTTGCCACCTCTTCAGATCGTCCGTATTCTGTCTGGCGACTCAGCAGGTTCCTTGAGAGGTGCCCTCTGGGGCAGCGGAGGTCTTAACTCGCGGCGCTTGCTGCGTCTGCTTTCCGCCACACGCAGCTTCCCACGGAAATAACAGCCAACTTCCCCACCGAATTCGTAGCCACCAGCGTTATCGAAGTCGCGGTTCCACGCTTCTGTAGCCCTACGTCTTGCCACATATCTTTTATTCTTTGGTTTCTCCTTTTTCTGCTGAAAATGTGAATTTCTTAGTGGAGACTTTATCTGCGACTCCACTTACTTGTTTACGTACTAAGATATCTCATAATATTTCCGAAGTTATTGCCTAGATATGAACTGAAATGGTTTGTTGTGACATAGCCCCCTAAATGATGTATCCCCTGCTACTTTCTCCGTGCTACAAAGCATGTAATGTCAGCCCCCAGACTTTAGGGCTAGAATCATACAGTTGATGCGGAATCCTATACCTACGTGCACGTCTGCAAGGTACTGATACAGTAGTACTTCAGCAGTAACCTACGAACTCTAAATAGTCGTAAAATGTCCATGACGGTTCAGGAGTACAGCCCGTCATCGTCTTCCGGTCAGGCGAAAAAATGATGGTTCTCTAGGTCTGTTCGGTTCACCATAAGCTCTCTCACATGGGTTTTTATTTAGAGTTTTCGAGTAGTCAGCAACCTTCAGAAACGATGACTATGCTTAAGACATTTGGACACAGAGGAGCCATAGTTTGCTTTTCTGAGGGTTGCATGAGAGTCTAGGTTACACAGAGGCAATGAGTTGTGAAACTAGTTTCTTGAATTGAGCTTTGCAAAACTAGCTTCGTAAATAGCTGTCTGCAAGACATCAGTCTACACTTTAGCTTCGACATTTTAAGAGAACTGAAGCACTGTTTTCATCTCTTAAATGAATATTGTGACAGTTACGTTTGATGTTGTGCGTGTCATGTTTGTTTGCTTGAAATCAGTACAAAGCAAGAAGAGTACATGTTTTGACGTCGTGAGTTGCGAGAAGCAAGATGTTGTTACGGAACCGTTTTTCCAGAGACAGTCACATAACATACGTATATTCACCCTTAGCTGCTTACAGGCGTTGACATATGTCAACGAGGACAGATGAAAATGTGCGCCCCGACCGGGACTCGAACCCGGGATCTCCTGCTTACATGACTCTATCCATCTGAGCCTCCGAGGACACAGAGGACAGCGCAACTGCAGGGATTTATCTCTGGCACGCCTCCTGCGAAATCCACATTCTCAACGTATTGTCCCGCACTACATTCGTAGTGCCCCCGCCCATTATACTCATTACTCGCGGCGCGTTGCCGATTCCCGTAAGAGTTCGGGCTCTGTTTGTGCATTCGCACAGAAGAAGAAGATGGTCAAATGGCCGGTGAGCCTTAACTACATATATACTAAGATGGTATCTGTTCTTTCGGACATGTCAGAAAGAACAGAGACCATCTTAGTATATGTATACGTATCTCGGTTATGAAACTCTGATTTGACGCGAATACGTAACTGACATTTAAGAAAGTGGTAAACAGAAGTAATAGTGACTGTCAGTTAATAATTAATACACAACCTGCCAGCATTGGCTCACATAAATGTATTCAAACTTAGAAAGGGCGACCATATGACGCAGAGAGCCTCATTGATCAAAGAGAGAGACGGAGAGAATGTGACACGACTTTCTTCTGTAGAGGATGGTAGGACGGATGTTGCTGGTTAACCAGCCAGAGGAAGGGGACTAGTGTTTTGTAACAAGCGATTAGATCGTTATGTGCTTGGAAGATCTGCAGCTGAGGCAGTCAAAAGTCAATGAGAGAGGCAAGACATTGCGTTGTGAGGTTTCCTTTCAATTAACACTCAATCACAAATCATACTTTGACTTCGTCTCTAACTTTCATGATGATCTTTGGGAGCTTCCGCTGTCAGACTTCCTCACTGAAAGCCGCTGCTGGCCAGCTGAGCTATCTGACCTGATACGTTACGGTCTTAGAAAATGTTTGGGCTGATCTGTTCATTGGACCCACCAGTGGTAGATCCCGCGCCCACTTCAGCCACCACTTGCAGTATTATGGTGAGATCAAGAGGTCATGTGTAGGACTGTTGAAGTCATTTACTTCATGCTTCACTCTGAAGACGTATTTTTACGCCATGAACAGTGTCTTTCAACTATAACTACAGGTGAGACATATTCCCTTCTGCAGTAATACCTATTTTCAATTAACATTACGACAATCACTGGGCACTTCGCGATATTAAGTAAATCATTTGCTCAATTATTAGCATCTTTCCTCCTGACCTTGAATATCCAATAGAGTTGTATATGATTAAGCTGCCACAGGTTGTGGTACCGTCCGAAGTCGGCAACGCCCATCGATACAACAAACATTAGCGATGACTCACTGCAGTACACAATGACGAATGGAAGAGGCTGAAGATGACACACCCTCCCTCATAGCACACAAGCGCCCTCGCACAGACGTCAGTACACAGCCGAGCTTGGAAGCACTCTGCCCCACTGCGTGGCCTCAACTGTAACAGTCAACGTAATCTAGTTACTTAAGTCTCACATAGAAATGAACATTTGTAAATGTTGAACGTTGTACTTCAAGAGAACAATTTGTTAATTAGTGCATCGAGTGATCCTTTAATACTCAATGGCAGTTGTAAATCGTGAGGCACTCATGTGGAAAAGGATTTATCAAGTTAAGTATTGCAAATCTTTTTATCATTCGTGTAATAAAGTGAAATACTATTTCATCTGTTGTAGTTCCAATAAGCCATCTCCCAGAGCTATAAAATAACCCACAGTTATGGCCAGACGATTGTAGTCTTGTCTTATCGTAGCATACAGAGGTTGACATTTGCTTAGTGATCATTTTATTGGAGTAAGTCAATGTATTTGTAATTCGTGTTTCATCTGAGAATGATAAGTTTGCCTGTACATTATTTTCGAGACTTCCCCTGCATATTTTATAGCTGCCAGGCTACCATCTCTGCACCGTAGCAATGTCAGCTTGGGTGGTTAGCGACGAATACTTTTTAGATTGCTCTAGTAGTTACTCGAACCTCATACGAATAAGCATAGGTAATCAAACACTGCGCCATGTTGCAAGAAGCTCATTCTTAACTACTTAACTACTCATTTGTTGTTAATAATTGCTACGTTGTGAATTTCACTTAATCCGGAAGACTACTAGTTATATTCGTCCGCACTTGAAGCCAATCTGTTTTTTCATAATTCCCTATATGGGCTGGTCGGAGTATTTGAAGCTTTCAAATGAGAACTTAAGCAAAAATAATAAGTAGACAAATCTTCACACTCAGACAAGAAATTAATCACCAGATAAATGTGTTCATGTAACAAAAGCACGATTTCCTTCCAAGTTCGCAACCGCATGTCCAAAGTAATGCTGCCAAATGCTTCAGAAATATAAAAAGTAGGTGACTAATTTCATACACATTAATTACATCCATGAAAAAATGAATCTAATCCTGCGATGTTCGAGGAACATGACTGTACTGTCTTGCCATATTACTCCATGTTTATATTGTTCGCTTTTGTGGAAACTGCATAATAGCTTCTTCCGAAAGAAAAAAAACGAATTGGTAATTAGGTAGCACCTAAGCCTGCAACAAACATTCTAGTTATCGGTTGGCTGACAGGCAAGTAACCCCCCCCCCCCCCCCCCCACACACACACACACACCGCCTCAATCCCCCCGCCTGCCATTGTCCATTAATTCAGCCCCACTGATTCCAATAATCAGGTTGCTTTATTGGTAACATATAAGACAAATATAGTTTTTGTCCAATAAATAGCGTACACTGTCATTGGAAGACTATCGTTTGTATTCATACGGTTTGGCGTCTCACGAGAAAATTGGGAGCTGCTCACAGTATGATATTGTTTCTGTGAAATTTGTTTGTATACGCACTGAACCATTGATTTATAAACATTCATTGCTAGCTTTTTCTACTCTCGGAAAAATGCCCTAATGGAATGAATACGTGATGGTCAATCGATACCTGCCACTCAGGAAGAGTGTCGCATACGACGTAGCACGAATTTCCATTGCTATCGTTTTACCTCATTCGCATCCAGAGATGCAATCACGTGCGTATGCCATAACTCTGGAAACCGCACATCACGACTGGTAACGTTGTTTCTTACTCTTTTTGCAAGTTTATATCACTAAAACCGGGGCTGAGAGAACACTGATTTATCTGTTCGAACATGTCGCACCGGACGGAACTTGGGTACAGGTTAGAAACATAAATGAAAACAGAAAGTTTTAACAGTACCATGGATTCAAAGTCTGTTATTGTTGATATCCTTTAGATCTTTTGCACGTTGGGGCTACATTCACATAAAATCAGACATACTCGTATGTTTGATATGATGCTTTTTGTCTGCAACCGATATGATGTGTCTTCTGTTTCGCTCTTTCTAATGTTCTTGAATCTCTCAAGGTCTTCCTGTGAGAACAGCATTATGCCACTTAT
The DNA here is from genome assembly GCF_021461385.2 of Schistocerca piceifrons. Lineage (NCBI taxonomy): Eukaryota > Metazoa > Arthropoda > Insecta > Orthoptera > Acrididae > Schistocerca > Schistocerca piceifrons. Next base: position 486,191,162 of record NC_060143.1, on the reverse strand, counting down.
CAAATTTGTATGTTTGAATCACAAAACGTATGTAAGAGAAGGGAGAACACTAGCTCTCTGCCGTTTACATAATGAATTATATTACTGCAGCTGAAATTCTGCAGATGTTTGCTATTTTTGTGTTTGCTGAAAACACTAAAATCAGCAATAAATGCTTCAATTCGTAATTTTCCAGACTGATAAGGAAGACAAGATGACTGTGCTACTGGTAAAGTTAGAAACTGACATGCACATAACACAGATTTCATACTTACTTTTAACCGAAAAACTCGCATTCTCTTGCATTCACTGTGGAACTGAATTCCGCAAGTAGCTCAAAAAAATGACTCTGAGCATTATGGGACTTAACATCTGTGATCATCAGTCCCCTAGAACTTAGAACTACTTAAACCTAACTAACCTAAGGACATCACACACATCCATGCCCGAGGCAGGATTCGAACCTGCGACCGTAGCAGTCGCGCAGTTCCGGACTGAGCGCCTAGAACCGCGAGACCACCGCGGGCAAGTAGCTCAATTTACGTCTATATCAGAAAATGAAAATTTTAATTTCAAAAGTAGTTATGCTTACGTCTAGAAATATTCACATTGAAAGTGAAAGAAAAAAAAACTTTCGCAGTATGTCTTGGTTGGAACGTGACAACACGTGGATCTGAAACATGTAAGTGCGTCAAGGAGAGAAGGAAGTGACTGGATGTTGTGCTGGAGCCAAATGAAACGCATCCCAAGACCGTGAAAAGTGACAAAGGAAGATATACTGAAGAGATGCTGAGAAATGTTGAAAATGGGACGTAATGTAGTGAAATGAAAAGTGACACGTCAGTTTCCTACGATATTTACCACGTAATTCATATTAGTGCACTGATGTAATAGAATAAGAAGCAGAAGAAATAGCAAACCGAGAAAGATGAAGGAGAGAGTTTTACATGATAATGGTGTATAAAACAAGTAGGTCAGGGAAGACTGCCATTACACGCTGTCCATGATCTGTATAGTCGAGAATAAGAAGTTGGTTTCTAAATACAGTCATTTATTTTTACACCAAATCAGTATTTCAAATCAACTTTCTGTTAGGGAACGGTTTAACTTCCATTATTTTCTGACATATTCTGTCCAAAGCTTGAAATTATCACTGTCAGATATGATCAAAAAACAATGTCAGAAGATGGAATTCATTTAGTGTATAAATAAAGAAAAGTATCGTTTTTATAATCATGTTTTGGTTAGCACTGACAGAAAAGATCGTTAATATTATATACAGAACGACACGCTATCCATGTTCCACAACACTTTCTCTTATTTCCCTGTGAACCGCATTTCAGTTTTAGAGGCTATCCTCGGACAACGTAACGGTAAACGCATAGTCGACAAAATATCAGCGGGAGTTTACAGCTTCGTAAAAATTATTTTTTCAACCATACGTGCCTTTTACGACTATATACATGTACAGGAAAATCGTACTGAATTACACAAAGAAGCTATAAACAAATAAACTTTCTGTCACGTTGTGGTCAGAGATTAAAAGGACAAGAATGTTCTATATGGACAAAATAACTGTTGCATGTGACGAACACACAAAAAAGAGGGCCAGACGGGAGGGAGCATTCAGTGGAATACGAGGGGGGGGGGGCATGCCTCCCCCCCCCCCCCCCACACACACACACACACACACACTCGCACACATATTTATACTGGTTCGAACAAGCATATTGTCTTATAGTAAGAAAAATATTAACTAGTTGCTGCAACTTCAGCGAGTGTGAACAGTGGAACTGTATTTGATCAATAAAGATTCAGTCAGGTTCCTTTGTGTTTTCCAATATTCTTGTTTTTAACATATAGGTGTACCGTCGTAAAAGGTCACATATGTTTGGAAAACCAATTTTTACAGCTCTACATTTTAGCTATAAACGCCAATTTTGTGTGCATTGTTTGTTTAATCTTCAGTTGTCTGCGGGTGGACTAGAAAGGCGAAATGCTATTCACGACGTACTGAAGGAGAAAAAAATTGAAAACCTAGAGTGACGACGTCGATTTTGATTCGATGATGGCGTATGTCACCTGGGGCAAAATAGACGTACTCACAATGATTTCTGTGTCGTCCGCCAACAGATAGCGCAGTGGCATTAGTTACCAGACCACCGTCTATGTCTACCCTTTCATACGAAATGCTCGCTCTGACCCAGAAGAGTGAAGCAATTAGACAAACATGCCATGAAAACGCACTCGTGCTTCCTACAGCCAACTGAGTGAGTTTGAAAGGCGTCAAATTGTGACCATCCGTGTGGCGGGATGGTCGTTTCGGACAACTGCCAAAAACGTTGGAGGTGCTGCGTCAGTTGTACGACGATGCTGGTATCAGTGGTCACGTGGATTCTGAAATCAGCACATGAGGTACTGGACGTACACGCAGCACAGTCGCCCGCCAGGATCGTCGTATTGTAGGGGCAGCTGTTGAAAAATGGCTCTGAGCACTATGGGACTTAACATCTGAGGTCATCAGTCCCCTAGAACTTAGAACTACCTAAACCTAACTAACCTAAGGCCGTCACACACATCCATGCCCGAGGCAGGATTCGAACCTGCGACCGTAGCGATCGCGCGGTTCCAGACTTAAGCGCCTAGAACCGCTCGGCCACTGCAGCTGTTGAAGTTGTACAGTTAGCACAGAAGAAATAAGAGGGGTTGTGAACCCATACATGTCAACACGAACTGTTGCGAACTGGTTATTGGCAGTGGGACTAGAGCCATGCACACATCTGGCTCGTCTTCCACTCCCACCATAGCTTCAACGTGAACGGCTCGACTGGCGCCGTCAGAGGATCACTTGGAACATGGAATGGCGTTCCACGGTCTTCAGGATGAAAGCAGATTCTGTCTGCACGCAAGTGACCGTCGTTTGCGCGTACGACGTAGACCTGACGAACGCTGTCTCGTAGAGTGCATTCGTCCAACACAACTGGCCACACAGCAGGTCTTACGATCTGAGGTGGGATAAGGTACAACTCTAGGTCACCTTTGGTGTTTCTGGATGGGACGCTAACCAGCGCTCGCTCATGTACGAGGCTGAGTCAAATGGAAACCTTAAATTTGTGATAACAAATCGAAATTTCGCGCCGTTATCGTGTAAGTTGGTAAGTGTCAGATTGGCCTGTAGGTGGCAGCATAGTTCAGATGCACACATACCGTCGCAGTATCAGTATAAAGATGGCCGCCCCACTTGCGACTTGCACCAGGGAAGAACAGCGTTCTGACATTCGGTTTTTGCGTAGTGAAGGTGTGAAACCTATTGAAATTCATCGACGAATGAAGGTTCAGTACCGTGATGCATGTTTGTCACAGCAGCAAGTCTACGAATGGAGTAGGAAGTTCGCAAATGGTGTGACTTCAGTGAAAGATGCTCCTCGTCCAGGTCAGGCACAGCGAGTTGTGACTCCACTAAACATTGCAGCAGTTGAAGCCATAGTGAAGGAAAACAGTCGAGTGACACTGAACGACATTGCAGCACGCTTACAGATTAGTCATGTTTCAGCACACCACATTGTGCATGATGCGCTCCAGTTTCACAGAGTGTCTGCAAGATGGGTGCCACGGCAGCTGGCTTCTGAAATGAGAGAACGACGTGTTGATGATTGTGAAGAACTTCTTCGGCTTTTTGAAAGAGAAGGTGGTGGCTTCCTTGCAAGAATCGTACTGGGGACGAAACCTGGGTTCACTTCCACCAACGGAAAACTAAGAGAGCGAGCAAGGAATGGCGCCATTCTTCATCACCAAAACCAAAGAAGTTTCGAACAGAACCATCAGCAGGGAAGGTTATGCTGACTCTCTTTTGGGACGAAAGAGGCGTCATTTTGCAGCATTACATGCCTAGAGGGACCACTGCCACCAGTGCACCGTACACAGATCTCCTAAAAAATCATCTGCAGCCTGCAGTCAAATCAAAGCGACTTGGATTGCTGTGAGCAGGTGTCCTTTTGCAACATGACAATGCAAGGCCCCACTCTGCCCGTACAACAGCTGCAACAATCACAGACCTACATTTTGAGTGTCTTCCTCATCCACCATACTCACCAGACCTTGCTCCAAGTGATTTCCATATGTCTGGACCACTCAAAGACGCAATGGGAGGAAACAAGTTCCTTTCTCATGAAGAGGTACGCCACTCAGTGCATGAGTGGTTGCACAGACTACCAAAAGAAGTTTTTTCTAGAGGAATTTATGCACTTTGTAAGCGCTGAAGGACTTGCATTGAGCGTGGGGGAGATTATGTTGAAAAGTGATACAGCTTTTTACCACTTCTGCCCAGTAAATAATATTTAAGGTTTTCATTTGACCCACCCTCGTAGTATATTGTTAGGCACATTCTTTGGTCGTTCTTTCAACAGGGAGATGGTGTGATATTCCAAAAGGACACTTCTCCGCAGAACACTACCTGAGAAACCCAACGTGCTCTGCAAAACGTGCAGGAGCTTCTCTAGTCAGAACGAGCTCTGGACTTGGCTTCGATCGGGCATGTATGGGATGTGATAAGACGAGAGGTGACTGATGTGACTCGTCAACCAAAAACTCACAGAACTTGGTGAACAGGTCCAGCAGGCGTGGAATAACATATCCCAGGAGAGTATTCGCTATCAGTACTATTAACTGGATGTCAGAGTCGGCGCCTGCATTGCCATCCGTGGATGCTTCACCATTTACTGACATGGGTTTTTCGGCATCGGTCGATACCTGGAACCTCAGAACCGCTTGTGCTATTGATCTGTAAATGTGAATATTTCGTGTGCTCCGTATGCACTGTTGCAACAATAAATCTTGAGTAAATTTGAAATTTCTGAAAGGGTGCACATTTTTTTCCTGCAGTTTATAGAATAAATATTACTGTGGAAAATCAGCTCATACACTTCAATTTTTAGTATGCCTATGTTCTACCAAACACCGGGAATATTCCTTAAATAATGTGTTAAAGTTTCTAAACCTCCTGTTTACATTTTAATTTCATGTTTTCGCCTCAAACGAAGCAGTTTTGGTGATGTTATCCAGTCATTAACTAGTTCCTCTTTAATTTACTTAGTAGTACATGTTTTTGTTTATGTCGCTCTCTGTCTCCTGCAATAAAGCTAACATTCCAATACAGTTCGTCATCTTTGATTTTACTGGTACTGGTAGGAGTTTTGTGCGGCTGGTCCCGGCGGAGGTTCGAGTCCTCCCTCGGGCATGGGTGTGTGCGTTTGTCCTTAGGATAATTTAGGTTAAGTAGTATGTAAGCTTAGGGACTGATGACCTTAGCAGTTAAATCCCATAAGATTTCACACACATTTGAACATTTCTTTGGTAGGAGTTTCCATGTTATCAAAACTCTATGAATTGCTTTCGTAACACACACTGTTTTATTGTTAATGATAGATTCATCTGTCATATGGAAACCAAACCAACAATAATAAAAACGCAGACGACAAATTGCATTGAAGTATCAGTTATATTGCAGAAGACAGACAAAGAAATAAACGAGGAGAGCTATTCAGTAAAATTAAGGGATGCGAACTGTTGGCGGTGTACCATCACCGAAACATGTAAGGCTGACGAAAACATATGAAAGTGTGTATCGTTCAAGATAAAAACTTCAAGGCATAACATGTTTAATATTTATAAACTGAAAGCAAGGAAGGTAGAATATGTCACAAAGACAGAAAGTTGTATCGGGAAATCCTCCTCTAGCATTACTTTTCCTCAAAAGTGGTTCTCGATACCAGTATTATTTTTAGAATTTTGGACATGTCAGTACTATCCCAGTTTCTTTTCTGAAAACTTACATATAATTTTATACGCAGTATGTTATATTTCAGGCCAAAGCTTATGAAAACGAATTCCTTTATAAAGTATTTTTGTTTCGAGGTTATAATCGATAAGTACTAGTAATGAATGTACAGTTCAAAATATTTTTAAGAAGCATTTGTAATTACTAATTATTTGCATACGTAAAATGCCTATTATTAATTACGCAATCCTGTACTGATGATGATGATGTTTGGTTTTTGGGGCGCTCAACTGCGCGGTTATCAGTGCCCCTACAAATTCCCAACCTTTGCTCAGTCCAATCTCGCCACTTTCATGACTGTTGATGAAATGATGAGGAAAACATAAACATCCAGTCATCTCGAGCCAGGTGAAAATCCCTGACCACGCCGGGGAGCGAACCTGGGACCCCGTCCTCGGGAAGCGAGAACGCGACCGCGAGACCACGAGCTGCGGACGCAATCCTGTATTGTTTACTATGTTTATTTCTGGAGTCATTAACGAAATGGTAATCGAATTATTAATATAATGAAAACTAGTAGGAATTTATTTTTAAAGAAAAATTTTAAACTCTTTTGAATATGGTTTCTTCCGGAGAGTGTGGGGTCGTAAACTTGCCTCTTATTGCGATCGGGTGTATTTTTGTGCGAACAATGTAATTTCGGCGTTGTTAATGCGAAAAATCAAAGTACGGTATCATGTACTAAAATGTGAAAAAAATCTGTGGATAATATATTTACGTAAAAGATTGCCTCTGAGCACTATGGGACTTAACATCTGAGGTCATCAGTTCTCTAGAACTTAGAACTACTTAAACCTAACTAACCTAAGGACATCACACACATCTATGCCCGAGGCAAGATTCGAACCTGCGACCGTAGCGTCACGCGGTTCCAGACTGTAGCGCCTAGAACCGCTCGGCCTCCCCGGCCGGCTACGTAAAAGATTCTCCAACAACAATCTTCCAATTCATTTAGTTCAAACCAACCGTAAGGACCAGACGTTAGATTTACGGCTTCAAGAATCAGACCGCTAGACAAGAAGAACTGGATCCGTCTCAATATGACAAGCTAACTAAACTTGAAAGTTTATTGTGATCTTCGCTCCTCTCAAATCTTCATAAAAGACTTTCCTTATTAATTACTTTGACTGGGTATTGTTTTATGTGGACAATAGATGGAAGAAGGAAGGAAGGGGAAGATTACAAAGTATTATATTATTTTTTCTTCATTGTGGGCGCCACAGACATAGGCTTATTAAATGAAAGCGGCATTTTTCACTCAGGCTGTGTTTATGTAGACCTCTTATTCGTTGCGGGCCGGTGTAGCCGAGTGGTTCTAGGCGCTTCAGTCAGGAACCGCGCGACCGCTACGGTAGCAGGTTCGAATCCTGCCTCGGGCATGGATATGTGTGATGTCCTTAGATTAGTTAGGTTTAAGTAGTTCTAAGTTCTAGGGGACTGATGACCTTAGATGTTAAGTCCCATAGTACTCAGAGCCATTTTCTTATTCGTTGAGTTCAAAACCAAAAACAGTAAGATTTGTTTTGCAAAAATGGACGGAAGCATATCGTTTGACTATGCTGTCATTATCATACGTCTGACAGTGTGTTCTTACTAAACGCTAATGACTTAAAAAGCGGGGACTAGTTGTAGAATGCAGAAGAGGTCTAAATTAATATAGCCTAGGTGGGAAAATGCCGCTATCGTTTTATGTCATTTTGTTGCTGTAAATGTCATTCATGTTCTTCTTTACGCCCTGTAGTCGCCTTCTATGTAAAATAAACACGTCATTTATCGTCTGCGTAAGTTTTTCCTCAGAATTTTCCCTTTTGACTCCCTTGAATTTCATTTACCGTCTTTGGATTAAAATTCGTTGTGGGGAATTTCAATTCTAAGCACGAACGTATTTTTAACGAACGTATGTCATGTGTCAGGAGATACCGGCATTGCCCCCTCCCCTGCGCTTGAAATGAACTGCTGTCAGATTGGCCGGGATCTGTCCGCCAGCCAGGAGTGGTTTTACCGGCTTACCGAGCACTCGCTGAGGAAGTGGGGTTTAACGCCGGGCGTGCGTAGCGCGTGGTGTGCCGGCGGTAGAGATTTCGTCCGGAGTGAGTGATTTAAGCCCAGCTGCAATCCGCGCGACTTTGCGCTAATGACTGCTGGCCCGCGGAACTAACGAATGGACTGCTTCCGGGACAATAAATCGGCCGACTTTTGCGATCGCGGGGCTTAGGACGCGCCGCAGTGCGGGAGGCTGCGCTTTTATCGCTGGGGCCGCCACAGGTGCGCGGTTAGTGATTAATGAGATTATGGCGCCAGCCCGCTTAATCGAGATTTAAATTTCAATTAACGTGCTTGCGCCAGAAATATGAATTTCGGCCGCAGTCGAATATGCTGTCGGCCGCGTAAATACGAGTAATTTGCTCGCACCTCTGCGGCTCAAAATGGGGATGTCGGTTATTGCTCAAACAACCGGTTGTCGGTTACAACATTTTTGTTTCCCACGCGATTTTAACCTGATTGTTAAAACCACTCACTGAAACAACCGATTATCAGTTTTTTATTCCTATTATTACCTGTAACAAACGTAGAAATAGAACAAAGATTCAAAAGTTTTGTCTCTCTCAGTTTCAACATACATAGAATCATGACATTGAATTAATTAGGCAAATTAAAGGCAACTTAATGCGATCAGCTTTCGCTGCCTTTCTCAGAACGTGGGAAGTGGATGGGCTTTGAGCACTATGGGACTTAACATCTATGGTCATCAGTCCCATATAACTTAGAACTAGTCAAACCTAACTAAGCTAAGGACATCACACAACACCCAGTCATCACGAGGAAGAGAAAATCCCTAACCCCGCCGGGAATCGAACCCGGGAACCCGGGCGCGGGAAACGAGAACGCTACCGCACGACCACGAGCTGCGGACAGGGAAGTGAGTGAATGCTACAAAAAATCACCAGTATTTTCCTATTGATTATAATTTTTTGAAACTCTGCTTTAAAACCATGCTAAAAACTATGTAAAAGGGGATCATACCGCTATTTTAGGCATTACGAGTAGTCCGTGCTAAAGGGTGAAAATTGACGTTGAAGGACTCTTATGTTTCGTGTTAATTTGTCCATTTTCGAGGGTTAAAGGCATATCATGTAGACACAGACAGCACATCAGCTACCTCCTATTTTTATTGTATCCTGTGAGTGAATTGCTAAGATATCAATTCATTACTGTTACCACAACCTCCTTCCTCTTTCTTTTCGTATTTTTAACATTGCAGCACGGTCAGCAATCGTGATAATCTAATACATAAGAAATTATCAGCCTCGATTACGGTAATGAAACCAACCTTTACCTAGGTTTCATCCAAAGTAATTGAGCCTTCTTCAGAAGATATACATGAATCTATAATATGTCTAAAAGGGCATGGTCTAGAAATAAAACTAAAACAGCGTGAATAGGAGTAATCCTTCCTCTTTTATTACTTCACAGAAATTGCAGACAGCTCTTTAATCTTTTAAAGCAAATGAAGCATTGCACTTCATTGCTTTGTCGTTTCGCTAAAATTTTTCCAGACTAGGATTGGTGCCATTCTGCAACATAACAGATATCCGGCGACGACAGCGAGAAACTACGATACAGACCAGGTGGATCCAAGTCTTGGAAACTACACGTACATGCATACATTAAATCACTCTTGCACCAAGGATTTGTTGCTCGTTTCTGTCGAAATTGTTATTAAAAGTCACTGACCGCTTTCTCCGTTTCCTGCAATAACGCACTGTTTCAAACCAGTGAAAACTTTACGAATAAAAATTACTTCTTTTTTAAAGAAGGGTTATTTAAAGACGAAAAATTTTTATCACTACTGATATGGCTAATTGGTATTTCGGCTATTTTTACCAGTTGTAACCAAGACCAAAGATATAACGAAAAATACCGGTTATTCATAGCTAAAATGCCGATATCTGTTTTAACAGGTCGGTTTTCCCCACCCCTTGCTCAAAGCTGCGATTTATAGGCAACGCAGTCTCTCACGGCTTGAATACAAGGCGAGGTATCACCTAACGTTTTCACACCAAATATGTGTTGATCCGATTAACGTTTGGCAATACAGCCAAGAAAACAAAGCTCAACATACTGGTCGTGATAGTGCAATCGGGACCGACCGACCGCCGTGTCATCCTCTCCCGAGAGTGTTACTGCATGAGGCACAGAGGGGCGTGAGGCCAGTACACCGCTCTTCCGGCTGTTGGCGTCGTTTCTGACCTGAGAGTCTCTGGTTCTTACTCAAGAAACTCCTCAGTTGGCATCGCGAGGTTGAGTGCACCAGTTCCGTTCTTCACATCAAGGAAAAAATCCCTGACAGTACAGGTAATCGAACCCGGGTCTTCTGTATATCAGCGAGATACCTTGACCACTAGCTACTGAGCGGACATAGGTAATACAAAGCTGTTACACATGACAGAGGAGGTATTACCAGTGTACTCAGCTCTTAACCTTTTAATAAAATAGAGCACAATTTTGCAGCCACACAAAGAAATTAAGAAAAAAATTATTTCTTTGTGGAAGTTTCATCTTCCACAGATGAGGCAAACTGATTCAGAGAGACCGTCATGTGTGTTCCTTTTGTATTGCATATTACAGCCTCAAGCTACGGATATGGTGTTACTAACGAATTCGAATTATCATCATGTCATCATCAGAAGAGCTGTTTAAAAGAAAGAAAGGGGAACAGTAAAATATCAGCCAAATATTGCACGAGTGCGGTTCACATATGCCTAGTAATAGTTCGACTCAATAGGTGTTTAACTGTGCTGTGAAGGGTACACTTGGGACATTCAATTGCTGGTGTTGTGACAGGCAGCCACAACTGTGGGTTCTTTGATTACTTTGGGAGAAGGCTCATCAAACTAGAACGCATGAAATAGTAGTTCACATTAATGCGTAAATGAATAAAACATTCGCTTTGATACACGTCTTTGTTACAGGAGTACTGAACTGTCATGGACTACTAAAGCATCACTTGTACTAATTTACGAACTGTTCTCTTGCGGTGCATACTGTAACCTTTGTGGAAGTGCATTTCATCACAACTTTAACTGTCACTGTCATTGTACACTTGATGATGTTCACTGCTGTAGCTGACGTCTCGAATTGGGCAAAGTTCTTGAATACTCAACACTATGTTGACCTCAGTACGAGGGCACTGCTGTTGCTGGGAGGGAGGCGTGGTCCTTAGGAGAGCCTCCCGTACATCGCTGCGGATTGCGGCGAGCCCTCGGTACTCTATGTTTGCTGATGACAAGCTACCTGTAGTAATTAACACAGAAGTGATCCGGAAAACTCACGCACACCAAATGTGAAGCTATTTACAAAAAGAAACGATGTATAGCTTGAACTAATCATTCACATAATTTTATAATCATTTAACAAAAATGTTCAAATTACAAAATAAATAAAAACGAAAAACCCACTGATGATGGCACAGTGGTGCCGAAACATGTTTGGGTACTGAGAAAAACGGTGTTTTGCATAACTGGCGGACCTAACAGCCTACAATTTTAACTGAAAACACGGCCAACACAAGGAGCTACAAATAAAAAAGATGAATATTATTATTATTGTTATTGTTAATGTTACGTGCGATACAACACTAAAGGATCTGTCATAGCTTCGTGACTAAATTTTCTGAGTTTACGGAAAGCTATTATTTTATCTCCATAAATTTTCCTTGTTTCCTCAGTCCATTTTTGGTCACATGTTTGAATGGAGCGAAACGGATTTTCTAGGTGTTACGCAGTAGATTCTTGTGAGAACTTTATGAAAGAGTGCGAAATAAACGAATGGGATATCAAATTGACTTGCATCAGGTAATCAGAAACATTTCCGAACTTTCGTGGCAAAACTAAGAGTGGAATGTCAACAAAGAATGGAATATCAAATTGACCAGTGTGAAGTCTTGTTTTGCAAGGAAACTTTTAAGGGTTTTAAAAGAAACAGTCAAAGTAAAAGAAGTTTTAGATTTAAGAGAAAATTAAAATATTTCTCGAAACGCTGCTGCTACTTACGGAAATGAAGTGATAGAAACATTTCAAATCACTGCATAAAATGAAACTTTTTCGCTTTCTCTTTATGTTTTTCTTTTCTTTACCTCTCTTGACCAATATGCTCTTAATAATGGTTGAATGGCAATCGATGATTATAAATACTGTATTTCTGAACAAAATTTGGAAATAAAAAGGAACTGAAGAGAAACGATGAATATTTTGTGAAATGATTTGCCTACGTTTAAGAAAGTGGTTAGAGAAACGTTTGACGCGACTTTGAATATTTTCAGTATAATGTACAGCAGATGAGGCGTCGACTGAGAATATAAAGTTCAATGTTTATCTCAGAATTTTAGCACTTCAGGCTCATCCCGTGGCATTTCATTCAGTGGTCTCCTTACGTCACTGAAGAATGAACAACAGAGATACTGTACGCTATTTCGAGGATCATTCAAATGAGCATACATTTTCTCCAGTCTATTATTATTTGTTACTTTTAGACAAACCATTCCACTAACATTTTAGCCTTTTTCTTAAATTTTTTTTTCTGTTTTTGTTTTTTCAAAATTTCATTCTTCGGCTGTACATCCCATCTGCCAAGTTAATATCTGTATAAGAGTCAGTTCCCATTTAAAGCATCGGAAGAATTTATCTGAGATGTTTCTACACCTCTTTTGACCTTTTGTAACCAGGATATAGTTTTCAGTCGTTCCGTAGATCTAGAAATAATATGGATATAATTTAATACTTGAATTCTGCTGAGACGAACGTGTCCACATAATATTAATATTGGTTTTCAATAGTCTCCCGCTAAGTTGAATATCTTTGTTGTCAAATACAAATGATAGCAAAGAAATGGACATGCGTGTCACTCCACGTCTGGCAATACTCATCACCGTTTTATTTCTACCAGTGGAACCTCTCTCTCTCTCTCTCTCTCTCTCTCTCTCTCTCTCTAACACACACACACACACACACACACACACACACACACACACACACACACATCACTAAATCATGTATTAACGTGATACTGACTCTTTAAAAATATCGACGTGCCCTCTGTACGAACGTACGAATCATGCAGACTGCTCGCGCTCTTGTGTACTGCAGGAAGCTAAAATTTAACTCGTGTAACAGAGTTGTCCACTCGTGACCACCTGAATGTGCGTCCTTCGTCATTGTGAGTGAAAGTGCGCATTCCTCACAAGCGTCGTGACAAGAGTTTGCAAAGCGGACGTAAAGTTTCTAACTGTTGCCTGCGCAGCCAGCGTGAAATGTGGTCAGCGCGCACGCTTTGGAGCCTTCATACATCTTTTACCTGTCCAAAGGTGCACTCCAGTGAGAAACAGCTTACGCACAGTGCGTAAAACTGCGAGCGTTGCTTCGTGAGAGAGTCGTGCTTTATAACACCACACGTTTTCTGGTTTTCCCTGTGTCCGAAATTTTGTTGTGCGGTTTTATCTGCTCTGTCCTGACTTGCCAATAATGCAGCTTAATAGTTGTGGCGTTTTTTCGCTGTGATTTTCTGTGAAACCAGACCCACATTGCCACTATAATTACAGCTATTTGCTGTTTGATCGAAAACGTGGAAAATAATTTTGGCTGATTTAGCAGTGGACCTAATTTATGATTTTGTTGCGCTTTTAAATGTCACTTACAAAAGTTAATCCACTTCATAAAACAGTTTTATCATACAAACAAAATGTGAATCTACCATCTGATCAAAATTTTAAAAAAATGGTTCAAATGGCTCTGAGCACTATGGGACTTAATATCTGTGGTCATCAGTCCCCTAGAACTACTTAAACCTAACTAACCTAAGGACATCACACACATCCATGCCCGAGGCAGGATTCGAACCTGCGACCGTAGCGGTCACGCGGTTCCAAACTGAAGCGCCTAGAACCGCACGGCTGATCAAAATTAAGGCAGGTCCTACCACTAGATGTTGCGAGAGGCGGAAACATCAGTGCAAAAGAACGCGGGAGGTATTGTGTTGTCAGCAGAGAAGCAGTAGCAGCAAAGTGGACGGTCAGGTTACCTCAGTGATGTTTCAAATGGCTCTGAACACTATGGGACTTAACATCTGAGGTCATCAGTCCCCCAGACTTAGAACTACTTAAACCTAACTAACCTAAGGACATCACACACATCCATGCCGGAGGCAGGATTCGAACCTGCCACCGTAGAGAGTTCAGTGACTTCGAAAGTGGAGTAATCATTGAATGTCATCTCAGGAAAGAATCCATGATGGACATTTCAACTCTTCTTAAGGGGGGACGTTGATGAAATTGACCAAACATGTCAATTTTCGATTTATTTTTTATTTGTTAGTGAACACATGGACAATATGTTCGCAAAGTTTCAATGTTGAAATCGCATCCGAAGTGGCTGAAAATTAATTAAAAGTGTGATGCTGCCTCCCTGCGACGCCCATGTTTTGAAGCACCACTTAAATACCAGCTCAGTGAACAACGATTCTGTGTATTACTTTCATATAAACGTGTGCGGGATACGTCTAGAAGGCCGTAATACATACTCTTTGGTTTTATAGATCATCTTTGACCCTGTTCCGTATCTTATAAACGATAACAAACTAGCTGCATCGTTTATGACAAAGCAATTCTTTTTTTGTCTTGTGATACTGTGCCCTAAAATCACATTTTCATCTGCTACAGTTGTCAGAATTGGAGCTTATGATGCAGTTGATGTATTTAATGATGGGAACGTCGGGAGAATGAAGGTATTACAAAGAATGGGCTTCAAGATAGGAAATTTTACTCAATACATCTTGAGAAAAATAGATTTACAGCACGTCTCTACAGCTGAAAAGTTAGTTGAAGACCTGTTAAAGGAAAGGAGACAGACAACCAGAAACCAGAAGAGAAGCCTTGAAGGGAAAGACGGCTCAGAGTAAAAATGTGGCGCCTTCTGAAGGAGTGACATAAGGGAAAAGGTTAGGTTGAACTTTAAATTGCGTTTCCTGGGAAGTTTATTTTTTAAAGTTTATGTACCTTTTCCTCAGATTCTATGAATGCTAGTATCATGAAATTTTGTACACGTATTTCTGTAAACCTAATAAACGTTGTCTCAAGAGAAAATTTTGCAATTCTGATTGTAAGCAGAGATATGGGGCAAAGTGCTTGGAATTTTGCATGAATTTAAAAATGTACTTGTGTAATTATAATTAAAATATTATGAAAATTCTCGTATTTGACCTACTCCAAAAAACCTCATGAGAGAAGCTTACAACATATAAAGAGATGAGACAGAGAAGTTTTTGTAGAAATCTCTTGAATACCTTCTGAGAAAAAGGAACTTACATTATTTTTTGAAAATAAAACTTCAAATTTCATTCCAAAAGATTTGAATATATCAAATCAAAGGATTTTATATGCAAACGTGTTACTCTCGTATAAAGCGTGGTACAAAGTTTCGTTGTCATATCTCCAAAACTGTGGATTTGGTGCATTTTTGAAATAGTGTATTTTCCATCAGCGTCCGCCATTAAGCTCCCGGTTCAGTACTGGTGAGGAGACTGTGGAGTGGAAACGCGACGGAATACCCACACAGCCATAGCTAAACCAACGAAACGCATAACGACGGACAAGCGACCGTCCAGCATTACCGAGAGTTGTAGCAAAGATCGCATGAAATGAAGGGAAGGAATCACCAGTGAGTTCCGGAGTGATACCAGCAGTCCAGCTAGCGCAGTGACTGTGCGTATGGAGTTAGAAAGAGTGGGGAAGAATGGTCGAGCAGCCTCCCTTAAGCCACACATTTCTTTTGTCAGTGCCAAGCAACGTTTGAGGTGGTGTAAAGAGAGACACAACTAGACAATCGATGACCGCAAATGAGTGACTTGGGACGATGAATCAAGCCGTATCCTTTGGCAAGCCGATGGAAGTGTGTGGATTTGGAGAATATTACCTGCCATCATATAAAGTGAAGTAGGATTTACGTGCTGTTTCAAAAAAAATGGTTCAAATGGCTCTGAGCACTATAGGACTCAACTGCTGAGCTCATTAGTCCCCTAGAACTTAGAACTACTTAAACCTAACCAACCTAAGGACATCACAAACATCCATGTCCGAGGCAGGATTCGAACCTGCGACCGTAGCGGTTTTGCGGTTCCAGACTGCAGCGCCTTTTAACCGCGTACAGCAGAGGACCAGTTCGCAGACGATGATTGTATCAGCATGACAACGTACCATGGCAAGAAGCAGCATCTTGGAGTCAGTCGTTTGTGGACAATAACGTTCGTGCAATAGATTGGCTTCCTCGGATTACCGACCGGAACCCAGGGAAACACCTTTGCGATGAGCTAGAACGTCGACTTCGCTCCATGCCTCAGTGTCCGACGTTAGTACCTTTTCTGGTTTCGGCTCCCTAAGAAGAATGGGCTGCTATTCTTCCAAAGACATTCAGATACATGACTGTGCTGTAAGCGTGCAGCGGATGACAACAAAAGGGCTCCTGCTGCGAACAGATATGGTGTAACACCCTACCCGTTGCTTTTCCGATTTTGCGTGTGACAAACAACTTACAGAGAAATTGGGAGTGGAACTGTACGCTAGATTTAAATGTGACCCTGTCACCCCTAATTAATCTGCAGTGTTAGTGTTGACGATAAATCACACCTATTTTTCCTTCCAAACATGAACGATCACGAACCCTTAGGGTGTTCAATGACATCAAACACATACACAAACACAAAAAAAAAAATAAGCATAAGGGTAAATTCAGGATCAACTACTGAAAGTAAAGGCTCTACTGAGTCACAATAATTTTTTATAACCTTCAGATCAATGCTGAATAAAACACAATGAACAATTTACAGATTATCCTCCTAAGTGGCACTGGCAGCGAACTGTGACAAAATCGGCACAAGACGGGATCTCTTATAAACTGGCTGACCAACTGACATCGACACTAACGTAAAATACGAAGAACCACTAAACCCCAAAGTAACGTGAAACCTCTGTGGAAACAGATATTGCAATTGATCCAACTATTTAACTTTACTCCTAACACAGGCCGAAGTGGGAGCGATCTCACCGTAATATTCCTGTTGTAGCGGCGGTCTCCGACGGCGACGGCGCGGCCGTGCGGCCGTGCGGTCGGCGTGTGGCGTCTCGGAAAGTACACTCCTACACTACTCGGACAACAGACCGCTGTCCGTAAACTTCTCTATTTGCGACAATCTTCCCAGTAGCAAAGAGCTGGCGCGGCTAACGTCCTCTCAGAACGAAAGACCAAGAGGGGAGACGACTTGGCTAACGTCCTCCCAGTACGAGAGCCCAGAACGGAAGACCTCTACAGAGAGTCGAGCAAGATCGCTCTTCACCAGTTTTCCCACCTCAACTTTTACCGAGCGAATCACATCACTAGAAGCTCTCAAAATACTCATTTTTCCAGTGCCGACCAGTTTACAGCCTGGGAATGGGACTCTTTTCCACAATTCTTCCCTTTCTACAAAATTTCACAAGTAAACTTCGCCCACGCCAGCTGGGAGAACCACAGCTGTGGGCAATAACATGTTTACTGGAAGTTTTCTCCCAAGAGGCCACTCAAGATTTTCCCGGCAAGATTCCCCGTCGTAGCGAACAGAGATTCCTGCATTGAAAGTTTTGTTATTTGGAAAAACCGCTTGAGTTATTCAAAGCGTAAAATTAGTGGGACATAGGCGAGAACAGGCACAGGAAAGCCCGTCCAGCTATCCACTGCTCTGTTTTGGTAAACACTTGAACACCTGTAGCCACGCATCCCTCAGAGGCTGGCGGCCGCTGTGGCCTCTTTGGCTCTGAGCACTATGGGACTTAACATCTGGGGTCATCAGTCCCCTAGAACTTAGAACTGCTGAAACCTAACTAACTTAAGCACATCACACACATCCATGCCCGAGGCAGGATTCGAACCTGCGACCGTAGCAGTCACGCGGTTCCGTACTGAAACGCCTAGAACCGCACGGCCACCGCGGTGGCCTCTTTAAACGGATTTCAGTACTTCCCCAGTTCACCATTCATACCGCCAGGCTGTGGCCTTCGGCGGCTAGCCGGGGACGTAGCCGAGCTCTGTCTCACACACTGCCTCCCCACAAAATCTTATAATTACAAAATCGCAGAATTCTCGCTGTATTACCTAGCCAGAGTTCCGATGCTTTTCCACATAGATTTCCTACACCGTAATTTAGAGTATTATTCCAACAAACAACAACCACTTACCTACAAAGTGATTGCGACGCTGTCAGTCGTTAAATGGACTAATGTAAGGTGCAAAACCGTTGCCACCTTACAATGGCATCCCAGTCCATCCCCCCTGTTTGTCAGGCCATATGGCGGGCGACAGTCAGTTTGGTCCCATCGTCGTATGGAGCATCTGCAGACACGTCTTCGCTGGTCGTCGGGACTCAATTCGAAGTGGGACTCTACTCGAGTCAATGAGATTCCAAGCCGAAGACGCGTCTGTAGACGCCCCAGGCAGCAGTGGAATATCAACCTGAATGTCGCCTGTCATACTGTCTCGACAACCAGGAAAGATGGTCTGGGGTACCACTTCTTTTCGTAGCAGGACCCCTTTGATTGTCACGCCCACCTGCACACCGCGAGAGTTTCTACTTGATGTCTTCGTACTTTCCAAAAACTTACCTCGGCCAGCACGATCACCGGATCGCTCTCCATTAGCGAAAGTTTGGAGCATTTTGGGCACTACCCTCCAACCATCTCGCGATTTTGACGATCTAATGCGCCAATTGGACAGAATTTACCACAATAGCCCACAGGAGGAAATCCAACAGCTCTATCAATCAGTGCGGACTGAGGCGTCTTGTCATGGTTTGCGTGGCTCCCCCCATCGGAGGTTCGAGTCCTCCCTCGGGCATGGGTGTGTGTGTTGTCCTTAGAGTGAGTTAGTTTAAGTTAGATCAATTAGTGCGTAAGCCTAGGGACCTCAGCAATTTGGCCCATAGGAACTTAACACAAACTTCCAATTTTTTGTCAGTCAGTGCCAAGCAGAATAACTACTTTCTTAAATTCCAGAGGTGCATGATGCGTTATTGGTAAAACTCTTGCTGCAGAATAAGCCATCCAGCGTTAGTAGTAATCATTTGTTTCCCTGTACATGTACTGATTTCTGTACCATCGTCCAATTCAGATGTTTCCTCCTTGGTGCACTGTTTCTCCTTTTCCTCTTCTTACAGTGTATATCTGCACAGCTGTGCAAAATTTAATGCCGAAAAAAATCCAGCGTTAGTAGTAATCATTTGTTACCCTGTACATGTACTGATTTCTGTACCATCGTCCAATTCAGATGTTTCCTCCTTGGTGCACCGTTTCTTCTTTTTCTCTTCTTACAGTGTATATCTGCACAGCTGTGCAAAATTTAATGCCGAAAGTAACTTTTGCATGCTGTAATACTGCCAAATAACACAGTGCGACGTCACCTGAGCCATAGAAAGAACTGCTACAGTGCAGTAATGAAAGAAATATGCAATGAGACGAACAGAAACGACACATTCATTCATAGATGATAATGGAACTGTTCACCACTGTTTATGATGGTCCCCTGGACATTACAGAAAGCGGGACGTGGATCTTAATAGGATGTGTGATCACAACGAACAGCAGTGAATGCTTTGCTACTTGCCCCCAAGCCGGCTACAAGATTGGTAAAGAGATTTTGTGGTCGGCAGTTCAATTCCTCCACCAGCACGGTTGACATCTGCTGGATGGTCTTTAGTACATGTGGACGTACTGCAGTCCGTTTCCCCAACTCATCGAACACGTGCTTGAGGGAATTTACGTCGGGGGAAAGGACATCCCAGTACAGGTGACGACTATCCCCTCTTTCCAAGAGCTCTTCCACCTGCGCTGTTCGATGCGGTCTCGTATTGTCGTCCATGAAATTGAAATCAGGGCCCAATGCACCCTTGGAAAGACACACATGGACAGGAAGTACAGTATTACAATAAGGTTGACCAGTGAGTGTACCTGATTCAGGGATTTCGAGGCCATTACTCCT
The DNA here is from genome assembly GCF_021461385.2 of Schistocerca piceifrons. Lineage (NCBI taxonomy): Eukaryota > Metazoa > Arthropoda > Insecta > Orthoptera > Acrididae > Schistocerca > Schistocerca piceifrons. Next base: position 486,171,293 of record NC_060143.1, on the reverse strand, counting down.
ATCCCGTATTGTGCCTCATCACACCACAACACCTTGTGAGGTAACGGGTGAACAGTGGCGACCTGAACATATTCTAAGTTGGCCTGGCCGCACGGGGCGCTCGGCCAGCGGGGGCCCGGAAGCAAACACGTGGTGGCGGATGTTAGCCGGACGAGAGGGGTAGCCCCAGCGCATTGTCCAGCCGCGTGGCTGGGAATTCCGCTGTGACCAGGACGGTGCTTCGTGTCGATGACGGAGATATCTATGCCGGGAGTGCCAAAGAAGGCGGACTTTGTGAAACCATAATACCCTATATTTCACAGTTCGTATAGAAATTAATAGTGCCAGATGAATCATGATACCTCAAAAGAAAAAACATCTACATTACCATTATTTGCACGCCGATTCTGGTGCTGTAATCAGATTTTCAATATCTTTATTAGTTTAAAGTTAAGTATCTGACGGTAGATGATGCAAGTAACACCCAGCAACGAATTTCCAAAATCTAAACTGTTCTTCCGATTTCTACATCTACGTTTATACTCCGCAAGCCACCAAACGGTGTGTGGCGGAGGGCACTTTACGTGCCACTGTCATTACCTCCCTTTCTTGTTCCAGTCGCGTATGGTTCGTGGGAAGAACGACTGCCGGAAAGCCTCCGTGCACGCTCGAATCTCTCTAATTTTACATTAGTGATCTCCTCGGGAAGTATAAGTAGGGGAAAGCAATATATTCGATACCTCATCCAGAAACGCACCCTCTCGCAACCTGGACAGCAAGCTACACGGCGATGCAGAGCGCCTCTCTTGCAGAGTCCGCCACTTGAGTTTGATAAACATCTCCGTAACGCTATCACGCTTACCAAACAACCCTGTGACGAAACGCGCCGCTCTTATTTGGATCTTCTCTATCTCCTCTGTCAACACGACCTGGTACGGATTCCACACTGATGAGCAATATTCAAATATAGGTCGAACGAGTGCTTTGTAAGCCACCTCCTTTGTTCATGGACTACATTTTCTAAGGACTCTCCCAATGAATCTCAAACTGGCACCCGTCTTACCGACAATGAATTTTATATGATCATTCCACTTCAAATCGTTCCGCATGCATACTCCCAGATATTTTACCGAAGTAACTGCTACCAGTGTTTGTCCCGCTATTATATAATCATACAATAGAGGATCCTTCTTTCTATGTATGCGCTATGCATTACATTTGTCTATATTAAGGGTCAGTTGTCACTCCCTACACCAAGTGCCTATCCGCTGCAGACCTTCCTGCATTTCGCTGCACTTTTCTAATGCTGCAACTTCTCTGTATACTACAGCATCATCAGCGAAAAGCCACATGGAACTTCCGACAATATCTACTAGGTCATTTATATATATTGTGAAAAGCAATGGTCCCATAACACTCCCCTGTGGCACACTAGAGATTACTTTAACGTCTGTAGGCGTCTCCCCATTGAGAACAACATGCTGTGTTCTGTTTGCTAAAAACTCTTCAATCCAGCCACACAGCTGGTCTGATATTCCGTAGGCTCTTACTTTGTTTATCAAGCGACAGTGCGGGACTGTACCGAACGCCTTCCGGAAGTCAAGGAAAATGGCATCTACCTGTGAGCCTGTATCTAATATTTTCTGGGTCTCATGAGCAAACAAAGCGAGTTGGGTCTCACACGATCGCTGTTTCCGGAATCCATGTTGATTCGTACAGAGTAGATTCTGGGTTTCCAGAAATGACATGATACGCGAGCAAAAAACATGTTCTAAAATTCTAAAACAGATCCATGTCAGAGATATAAGTCTATAGTTTTGTGCATCTGCTCGACGACCCTTCTTGAAGACTGGGACTACCTGTGCTCTTTTCAAATCATTTGGAACCTTCCGTTCCTCTAGAGACTTGCGGTACACGGCTGTCAGAAGGGGGGCAAGTTGTTTCTCGTATTCTGTGTAGAATCGAATTGGTATCCCGTCAGGTCCAGTGGACTTTCCTCTGCTGAGTGATTTCAGTTGCTTTTCTATTCCTTGGACACTTATTTCGATGTCAGCCATTGTTTCGTTTGTGCGAGAATTTAGCGAAGGAAGTGCAGTGCGGTCTTTCTCTGTGAAACAGCTTTGGAAAAAGGTGTGTAGTATTTCAGCTTTAGGCGTGTCATCCTCTGTTTCAATGCCATCGTGATCCCAGAGTGTCTGGATATGCTGTTCCGGTCCACTTACTGATTTAACATAAGACCAGAATTTCGTAGGATTTTCTGTTCTTCGATCTACGTGTCTTTAGAAAGGTATAAGTGTAAACCTAAATTGGTATGAATTACAGGCATGTAACTTGAATAGTACATGAGTTATTGGAGGTCAAAGTGGACGATTACTATCGATCGCCTCAGGCCATAAGTACTACACAGTTAAATGTAAAAACGGTAGTAGCATGCGTATAAATATATTTATTCATCTATGTCTTTGTTTAAATCCGATATATACTATGCATGAAGAACTTGGCTAATTATTTACTGTGTTTTAGAAAGCACAGAGAGATTAGGCTCCTGACCTACCTTTTGCTCCTTTTCTGTTGATATATGTCTATTTAATTGTTCATTTACTTACTAATGTGTGTTACAGCGTGTTTATGGTCCAGCCGTAGGAATATTTATTTAAATTCAAATATTTAAATGTAGATCCAGTATTTCGTATGTGCCTAAATATGTTTGCGGGTGCGTTAGCTAGAAGACATGACGCGAGCGCTCTAACAAATCACAGCACTCGTGAATTAGGGAGACTGGATGGAAGCGGGAGAAGAGCATCGTTTCGAGAGAGGGCAGGGAGTGCTGGAGACTACGGCACTGGACACGGGAGACGCAGACAGTATGGCGCGACGGACGCACAGTCGGCGGAGAGACTTGGAGAGGGTGGAGCGGTTTGCGCTCGTTCGCGGCAGATAGAAATACACTCCTGGAAATGGAAAAAAGAACACATTGACACCGGTGTGTCAGACCCACCATACTTGCTCCGGACACTGCGAGAGGGTTGTACAAGCAATGATCACACGCACGGCACAGCGGACACACCAGGAACCGCGGTGTTGGCCGTCGAATGGCGCTAGCTGCGCAGCATTTGTGCACCGCCGCCGTCAGTGTCAGCCAGTTTGCCGTGGCATACGGAGCTCCATCGCAGTCTTTGACACTGGTAGCATGCCGCGACAGCGTGGACGTGAACCGTATGTGCAGTTGACGGACTTTGAGCGAGGGCGTACAGTGGGCATGCGGGAGGCCGGGTGGACGTACCGCCGAATTGCTCAACACGTGGGGCGTGAGGTCTCCACAGTACATCGATGTTGTCGCCAGTGGTCGGTGGAAGGTGCACGTGCCCGTCGACCTGGGACCGGCCCGCAGCGACGCACGGATGCACGCCAAGACCGTAGGATCCTACGCAGTGCCGTAGGGGACCGCACCGCCACTTCCCAGCAAATTAGGGTCACTGTTGCTCCTGGGGTATCGGCGAGGACCATTCGCAACCGTCTCCATGAAGCTGGGCTACGGTCCCGCACACCGTTAGGCCGTCTTCCGCTCACGCCCCAACATCGTGCAGCCCGCCTCCAGTGGTGTCGCGACAGGCGTGAATGGAGGGACGAATGGAGACGTGTCGTCTTCAGCGATGAGAGTCGTTTCTGCCTTGGTGCCAATGATGGTCGTATGCGTGTTTGGCGCCGTGCAGGTGAGCGCCACAATCAGGACTGCATACGACCGAGGCACACAGGGCCAACACCCGGCATCATGGTGTGGGGAGCGATCTCCTACACTGGCCGTACACCACTGGTGATCGTCGAGGGGACACTGAATAGTGCACGGTACATCCAAACCGTCATCGAACCCATCGTTCTACCATTCCTAGACCGGCAAGGGAACTTGCTGTTCCAACAGGACAATGCACGTCCGCATGTATCCCGTGCCACCCAACGTGCTCTGGAAGGTGTAAGTCAACTACCCTGGCCAGCAAGATCTCCGGATCTGTCCCCCATTGAGCATGTTTGGGACTGGATGAAGCGTCGTCTCACGCGGTCTGCACGTCCAGCACGAACGCTGGTCCAACTGAGGCGCCAGGTGGAAATGGCATGGCAAGCCGTTCCACAGGACTACATCCAGCATCTCTACGATCGTCTCCATGGGAGAATAGCAGCCTGCATTGCTGCGAAAGGTGGATATACACTGTACTAGTGCCGACATTGTGCATGCTCTGTTGCCTGTGTCTATGTGCCTGTGGTTCTGTCAGTGTGATCATGTGATGTATCTGACCCCAGGAATGTGTCAATAAAGTTTCCCCTTCCTGGGACAATGAATTCACGGTGTTCTTATTTCAATTTCCTGGAGTGTACTTTGGAGTGCCGACTTGTGAACTTGTGAGAGTTCCGTGGTTTCTGCAGTGAATACGTAGTGTGCGTTTAGAAGTAAATATCTCGCGAGCTGTGTTGTTGTTCATAACTAATTACGTGCTGTAGGAATCTATTGTTTCCCTGTTATTCAACTTAAATTTTGTTTAATGGGTGGACCATCGACACCAACTAGTGTTTTGCAGAAATATATTACATTCCCAAAAGTACTTCTACTATCGTACTCATCATTTAAAGTCGTTAAGATAGTACCTGCAGATTTTATTTAATTGCAATCTTTCATTTATAAATTTATCTGTTACTTTCATAATTCGCAATTGCCGAGTGATAGAAACCTTCGACCATTCGATCCATGTGTGTATTCTTATCGTATACTGTAGACTCAGCAGTATTTGGCTTGTAATGCGGCAACTACGTATCCCAGCCCCTAGACAACGAAAACCAGCCAAAATTTTTAATACTGCAACTCTGAGTCCGAGGGTGCCTAGTTAGATATTTGAAAGCCCGCAACCTGGACTACCAAACAGATCACCTTCGACAATGTTCCAGGGTACGCTGCATGTTCCCTCCTAAACTGTATTCATGTGCGCTTTACTTGTTCCCTCCTCTCGCCTGATGACGGTGCGTGCTCGTTACACTTCGTCCTTCTACCAGTTTCTCGGAAAATCTGCACCGTGTGAAGTTTCCCAGGTGTCCCTGAGCCATGTTGTAATAAAGAACGCCACCACAGTGTGCCTTAACTGCTCGCTGATTATATTAGATTAGATTAGTACTTGAAACTTCCTGGCAGATTAAAACTGTGTGCCCGGCCGAGACTCGAACTCGGGACCTTTGCCTTTCGCGGGCAAGTGCTCTACCATCTGAGCTACCGAAGCACGACTCACGCCCGGTACTCACAGCTTTACTTCTGCCAGTATCTCGTCTCCTACCTTCCAAACTTTACAGAAGCTCTTCTGCGAACCAAGCAGAACTAGCGCTCCTGAAAGAAAGGATATAGCGGAGACATGGCTTAGCCACAGCCTGGGGGATGTTTCCAGAATGAGATTATCACTCTGCACCGGGCGTGAGTCGTGCTTCGGTAGCTCAGATGGTAGAGCACTTGCCCGCGAAAGGCAAAGGTCCCGAGTTCGAGTCTCGGTCGGGCACACAGTTTTAATCTGCCAGGAAGTTTCATATCAGCGCACTCTCCGCTGCAGAGTGAAAATCTCATTCTGGAAACATCCCCCAGGCTGTGGCTAAGCCATGTCTCCGCTATATCCTTTCTTTCAGGAGTGCTAGTTCTGCAAGGTACGCAGGAGAGCTTCTGTAAAGTTTGGAAGGTAGGAGACGAGATACTGGCAGAAGTAAAGCTGTGAGTACCGGGCGTGAGTCGTGCTTCGGTAGCTCAGATGGTAGAGCACTTGCCCGCGAAAGGCAAAGGTCCCGAGTTCGAGTCTCGGTCGGGCACACAGTTTTAATCTGCCAGGAAGTTTCATATCAGCGCACTCTCCGCTGCAGAGTGAAAATCTCATTCTAGATTAGTACTTGTTCCATAGACCATGACTACTACACTTCATAATGATGTGGAACGTGTCAGCTTAATAAAAGGTGTCTCTACAAGATATTACATTATACAAAATAGTACATGACACTTAATAATTTTTTTTGTGTTTTGTGGGGGGTGCGGAAATTACCCACTTACTATATCCAAAAATTCATCTAATGAGTAGAAGAAGTTACCATTCAGAAATTCTTTAAATTTTCTTTTAAATGCTGTCTGTCAGACTTTTGTTGCTATTAGGTAAGTGACCAAAGACTTTTGTGGCAGCATAATTTACCCCCTTCTGAGCCAAAGTTAGATTTAACCTTGAGTAGTGAAGATCATCCTTTCTCTTGGTATTGTAGCCATGTACACTGCTATTAGTTTTGAATTCGTTCGGGTTGTTAATAACAAATTCCATAAGTGAAAATATATATATATATATATAAATTAGCTTACCACGCCTATTTTCAGTCTCTGCTTTCGTATTGCATCATATTCTGGTGTAACTCATCAGTGAGTGAAAGAGTGCTCATTGCACAAAAGCGGGTTATCAGAATAATTGCTGGAGATCATCCAAGATCATCCTGGAGACACTTAATTAAAGATCTAGGGATCTTCATTCACTGTAGCCTCGCAATACATACATATATATATATATATATATATATATATATATATATATATATATATATATATATATATATATATATGTCTCCAGGATGATCTTGGATGATCTCCAGCAATTATTCTGATTACCCGCTTTTGTGCAATGAGCACTCTTTTACTCACTGATGAGTTACAGCAGAATATGATGCCATACGAAAGCAGAGACTGAAAATAGGCGTGGTAAGCTAATTTACTGAAATGTATATCGCGAAAATTTGCGATGACCCTAATAGCATACGTAGCCGAAATCAAACGTTTCAGCAGATCTTCAGTGTGTTTTTTCCAGTTCAACCCTTCGTCAATGCATACACTTAGAAATTTTGAGTAGTCTACCTTAGCTACCGATTTCTGATCGAAGACTATATTTATTAATGGTGTCATTCCATTTACTGTGTGGAACTGTATATACTGTGTTATGTCAAAGTTTAATGAGAGCCCATTTGCAGAGAACCACTTAATGATTTTCTGAAAAACATCGTTTACAATTTCATCAGTTAATTCTTGTCTCTTGTGTGTGATAACTATACTGTTATCTTCGGCAAAAAGTACCAGCTTTGCCTCTGGCAATGCGCTACCGCACTTGCATGCACTTCTACCGAGTTGTTAATACGTTGTCATGTTTTATTTATCTCGTCCTTAAGTTTTGCAAAGCAGTGTGGTAATACATAAATATGTTCACTGTCACGTGTCCAGCAATACAGCGGCGAATATAGAATGGCAAGTCAGTAATATATATTAAGAACAGCAGAGGACCCGAGACCGAACCTTGTGGCACCCCATTCTTGAGTATCCCCCAGTTTAAGAAATCACCAGTTTTTTTGCATATTATGTGAACTGCGTATTTCAACTTTCTGTACTCTTCCAGTTAGGTATGATTTAAACCTGATAGACGCACACTGTCTTTTCCCTTTCCTTCAACTGCCTCGTTTTGCGGAGCCAGCCTCATTTGAGTCTGTAGTCTCGTTCACTCCGCACCCTCTGAGCACCCCTGGGGTACCTCTGGCAATGCGCTACCGCACTTGCATACACTTCTACCGAGTTGTTAATACGTTGTCATGTTTTATTTATCTCGTCCTTAAGTTTTGCAAAGCAGTGTGGTAATACATAAATATGTTCACTGTCACGTGTCCAGCAATACAGCGGCGAATCAAAACACTGGTATCACTCCACAGCTATTACTACCACACATTCTATTCCAGTGGATATTAGACAACTGTCGAAATAAAGACCTGCGGGTACATTTTTAAAAACTACAGTTCTACACTAATAATTAAGTCTCGTGGACAGCAATTGAAAATACGAGTCGCCAATTTATGCTCGCTTTTGGGGCAATAAATTAAGCACGTGCTTGCAGCAAATGATATTTTCTCTCAATGTATCCTGCAGTTCCTTTTAAACAAGCTCATTCCCTCAATCATGTGATTCATAGGCAGCAATATGAACAGAAGTATGAGTGTCACCATACCCAGTCATGTTGTACATCAAGGAAGTATGCGGAAATTCATTATGGAACTATATATGAAAATCTGTTAATGCCTAATTATTATAGAACTCGAAATAAATGTCTTCATGTTGACAGGAACGAGGCGTTTACTTTACAAAGTATGATGATAGTAGGTTTAACTGTATCTATTGATGAGATGGGGAACTACTGACTTGCAAATTTTCCAGTTGTAACCCAAACAGAAATGCAGATGTAACTGTTTTGGCAGTTCGTTCTCGTACCCTCGCGAAATGAGTCGCTGAGCTTTAATTTAACTTTTAACTGCCAGGTCGACTGGCTGAGTACGCATGACAGACCGGACAGCTCTGTAATCTGCCTCCACCTGTCACATCGCCGCTTCCGCCAGACTTTTCCAATACTTCTGAACCTTCTCCCATCGCCGCGGATAATGAATTAAATTAGATGTTAAATTCCAGAATGAAATAGTCCACTGTCGGAGGACTCTTTCCAAGTTACCGAAGCACGCTAACACAGTTAACTTAAAAGTTTTACCCTTATTGGATTTCTTTCATCATTATCTCATTCTGACATCGAGATGCCAGTCTAATTTGAAACTTGTTGCAACCACAATTAACTCTTGGTCACATTAACTAACACCTTGTTCTCCAGTTGGAAAGAGAAAACACTGTCTGCTGCAAACTTTACAGTTCCAAAATTCTGGAATTATCTTTTCTTCCCATTGGACACAGAAATTGTGCGATTCTTCCAATTGCTCCTGTACTGTAGCTGTATCTTCCCACCAGAAATTGTTATATTGTACTCTGTAGTCTTGCTCTGCCCCCTCCCCCCGCCCACCCTTATTCCACCCGATCCTACCCCCTCATAAATTTCAGACTGATGGCAAAAACTACACGCTCTTCAGGGTTTCAAGATAAAGACGGGAAGAGCTCAGGTGGAACTGTGTTGCTGCTGCAACGTATTCTTCCAGGCTGTGAAGGCGTCTCTAAAGTCCTTCATTAGAGTTCATCTGCCTTGCTATTTCCCATGAGACTAAATCCACACACTAACTACCATTCTTCGACAAAAAATGAATAGAAATAAATGATAAGTAAATAATTATTATCCACGGTTTAATGCACCACAGGCCCTATGAACGATGTAACATTCAAAATGAATGACAAAAAAGAGGGTAGAGAAAACTTTTTTCACACAGTACTCTCCAGACTCGTACGTAACCTGTACAGTTTCCTTATTTTGAGGCACTTTATTTATTAGAAACTGTTTCTAGCGAAGTGTAACTACGAAAACTGCTACTAGACGACCTTTCATATGTGTCCCAGTGTTTTTCAGGCATGTCATCCACATCTGTCTTCCGTTCGTCAGCACTTACACGTTTCGTTCATCATCAGCTAAGCACTCTGATACATATATGTGCCTCAAAACGTACTCTAGCAACGGTTCTTCAAGAGAGATCACTGCTGTCTGTGGAGTCAAAAAGTGGACTCATCTGTAGTGGTCTCAGATTGGAAAAATATCAATCTTTCTCCTACCGCCGTTGATTTACCCTTCAGAATCCCAATTCGGCTTAGTCGACAAGTGGCACCTGCCCACCGATACCTCTGCAAAATCCTAACCCTTCCCTTTTTCGGCTACCAAGTTGCGAGGACCACCACTCGTAATAAACCTCTAGAAACGTCGCAGTTTATCCAGTGAGTCTGTAGATAGTGGTGTAAGGAGCGTACAGTACAAATGACCACGCTTTCACATCCGAATTTTGCTGTAATTGAGGCAGTCCGTCCTTGAACTGACTTAGTGAGCAGCCGCATAGGGGTTCTTCCACACCTTTTATTCGGAGATACTCTCGTACTTTTATGTTCCCTTGCAGCGCCGTAGCAGCGGCGTCGGATAGTGAAGTGCAGTACTTGTGTCTACGGTCTATGGTCTGCAGCAATGAAAAGGGGAAGAAGTTTGTTAGTGCAAATAATTTTTACACAGGATGCTTTTATGGAGCGTTTGTTTAAGAAACATCATATAATGAACTTGTTCACACTGGTTATATGCTAACTACTAACCGTCCGACAGCACGGTCTCATGACTAGGAATCCTATCGACGACTGTCACCTACGGGGCCCAGATCATGACTTGAGCCTACAATGGTTATAGTTCGTACAAGATCATACATATTCGGTTATACCAAAGTTATTCTTTTATTTACTAATCACAAAGTTTCCTGACATCGTAAAATTACTGAATGATAGTATTTATTACCCATAGACTCATAATGCCCGAGTGGCAGAAGGTAACTTTTGTTAGGAAATATTTGATAATAACAATTACCTGACTCACGACATAGTGAATGTACATTCGCTGCAGATCTCTTTGCTGACGTCACGAACAATTTCTGCATTGGCACCTCATCCCACTGGCTCTGAAAGCGCCAGACGGCCAACCACCTCTGCTCACCAGCGTGGGAACTTCGCGTTTGCTCCTTGCTCCGTACGTACTGCAGCACTGACACATTCACGTGTGTGAAACAGCAAAACTGGAAATAAAGTAAAATGCGCTCATATCTGAAAATAAGAGGTACCTCACAAAGACACGCAGCATAATCAGGGAATTGATAACAACAGGATTTTCAGCAGATCCCTTTATGCAGAGTAAGTCCCCTCCACGAAGAGAAATCCCTCTGCTGACAGTATACAGTAACGCCACGGAGTCACAGCCACAATCGCTTGGTGGCCAAAGTAAAGAGAAACTGGCTCGCAAATCAACACTTCCCACCGTAACTGATGAAGGTAACTGACATACTTCAGACGTACTGAAAAACTCTGAAGTAGGAATTTCCGGCTAAACAGTACGATACTTCTAGGTAATGAGCGCGAGTTTATATTTTGAAGAATCATTCTCGTATGTCCAATCTCAATGAAAGGGGAGGGGAAGACCAATTTGACATAAGCCTCTGCCAATATGACACAAGCCTCTGTAGTTTCTGCAGATCAGTCATACATTTACGATGTCAACTGTCGATTATGTCTGATGGAGACAAGCAGCACACGATTATGAAGAAGATAAATGTCCTTGAGGTTAGCTAATTAGTCATATACATTGCCTGCCAAGAAAAGTGAAGTGCCTGTAATGGCAGGAGGACGCAGTATGTCTGTGACGTGTCGTTGTGCCATCTGATTCTCTCAGTTACTACAAGACGTGACCTGAAGTCACACCAACGCCCGCCCCCGCAAACCGTATTGCCTGGAATAATATTGCTGTGACTTTCCAAAACTTTGGAAAAATGGGATTTCTCCCCAGGTCGTCGCCATACTCGTCGGTGGTCGTGGATAGTGCAGAAACGCAATTCATCACTGAACACAGTGCTACCGCATTCATCATAATTCCATGCTTTCCGGTCACTGCACCACTCCCAACGCTCCTCTTTGTTTTGTGATGTTAATGGCAGTCTAAGAGTGGGGCGGTAGTTTCCGTAGTACATCTGCTGCTGGTCTCTGTTGAATAATGTAGAATGACCTAGAATGTTGCTTGGAGTCTATTGTCTTTTTCGTTATGTTTTATCTATTCATCTTAAATTTTAAGATTTTCGTTTCTTATTATTATTAGTTCCATAAGTATTTAAAGCTGCAATATTATTAGTCCTTATTAAAAATAACAAATAAGTTTCACATTATGTACGTGTACAGTTTCGTATTGTGAAAGTACGACCTGTCTTAGTAACAAGGTGGCAGGTCATTTGTAAATGGCAGCAATAAGTATTAAAAGTCCGTTACTTACTCTCAGATGGCAATGGCGGGAAGACCCAGTATGTTGCTTAGAGTCCATTACTTGTCCTTGGATGGCAGGCACAAATAGGGCAACGATGCGCTTGCTGTGGCATACCGCGGTGCTCCTATTTGGTGATGAAACGTGATCGACCGGAAACTTCACAAATAGTATGCCCACTCTCAAGTTGCAGTGCAGTCAAATATCAGGCCACTGTCACATCCGAATGTCTCACAAATCGGGATATTCAAGGATTCGACAAGCCAACCAAATGGAAACCGAAATTCTGGTAACGCTGTCACACACGACCACTCAACCCCAGACAATGTTCATGTCCATTATATACCCTACCAAGTCCTGGCAACAACACTAAACACAAACAACATTAACAACACTAATGCACCCTAGTGGCTGTACCTGCCATAGAGAATTGCAGTGGTGACAGTGGAATGGATTTCCCCGCTTACCGCGAGCGGTCGCCTTACCATTTGGCTATCCGTGCACGGCTCACGGACAGACCCAAACATCCATACGTCGTTGACCACGTGTGTACAACCTGTACCCGTATTTCCGTTATGTATACGTTCAGGGGAGACATTTTAACTAAAAGTCGCAATTGCGAACATATTTCATCTATTTCGTAACGGCTGTTGTCGCCGCAATGCCTGTTCCTTAGGACATGCATACATGTCCGAAGAGAAATTTGCGTTGTACTTCTGAACAACACAAGCATTGCAACATCGTGTCTGTTGATTTACATACCCTCCGATGGTTTGTAGATGTAGGAAGTTCCATTCATATGCGACCTTGTCTTCAATGCGCTCTACTGTCGTTCCACCACCCCAAGCTGTATATCACTACTCAACCCCCTGAGAAGTTATTGCGCTACTGTCGTGGCCTTCGGTGAGCAATTGTATTACCAGTTCACCTGTTCCTATTAAACACTGCCATATTCTCCAGTTTGGCCATGTGGTCGTCACACATCTCGGGTACACTTTTTGCAGCAACGATTTTTTAAGATTCAATTGTCGCTGAAGAATTACATATTTAAGAATAGGCTCCGGCTTCCGATGCCTAGAACACATCTCTCTACTTGTGATTTGCGTCTTTTGCTGTCTACAACTGGCGTTATTAATTCCGACCAGCATAAACATCACTTCCGACCTTTTTATTGCTCATGAAAACCACACATTCATGTTGTACCACCATTCAGCGAGACCTTCAGAGGTGGTGGTTCAGACTGCTGTACACACCGGTACCTCTAATACCCAGTAGCACGTCCTCTTGCATTGATGCATGCCTGTGTTCGTCGTGACATATTATCCACAAGTTCATCAAGGCGCTGATGGTCCAGATTGTCCTACTTCTCAACGGCGATTTGGCGTGGATCCCTTTGAGTGGTTGGTGGATCTAGTCATCCATAAATAGTCCTTTACAGTCTATCCTAGGCATGTTCGATAGGGTTCATGTCGTGAGAACATTCTGGCCACTCTAGTCGAGCAATGTCGTTATCCTGAAGAAAGTCATTCACAAGACGTGCACGGTGGGGACGTGAATTGTCGTCCATGAAGACGAATGCCTCACCAATATGCTGCCGATATGGTTGCACTATCGGTAGGAGAATGGCATTCACGTATCGTACAGCCGTTTCGGCGCCTTCCATTACCACCAGCTGCGTACGTCGGCCCCACATAATGCCACCCCAAAACAGCAGGGAACCTCCACCTTGCTGCAATCGCTGGACAGTGTGTCTAAGGCGTAAAGCCTGACCGGGTTGCTGCCGATATGGTTGCACTATCGGTAGGAGAATGGCATTCACGTATCGTACAGCCGTTTCGGCGCCTTCCATTACCACCAGCTGCGTACGTCGGCCCCACATAATGCCACCCCAAAACAGCAGGGAACCTCCACCTTGCTGCAATCGCTGGACAGTGTGTCTAAGGCGTAAAGCCTGACCGGGTTGCCTCCAAACATGTCTCCGAGGATTGTCTGGTTGAAGGCATATGCGACACTCATCGGTGAAGAGAACGTAATGCCAGTCCTGAGTGGTCCATTCGGCATGTTGTCAGGCCCATCTGTAACGTGCTGCATGGTGTCGTGGTTGCAAGGATGGATCTCGCAATGGACGTCGGGGGTGAAGTTGCGCATCATGCAACCTATTGCTCACAGTTTGAGTCGTAACACGACGTCCTGTGGCTGCACGAAAAGCATTATTCAACATGGTGGTGTTGCTGTCAGGGTTCCTCAGAGCCATAATCCGTAGGTAGCGGTCATCCACTGCAGTAGTGGCCCTGGGGCGGCCTGAGCGAGTCATGTCATCGACAGTTCCTGTCTCTCTCTGTATCTCCTCCATGTCCGAACAACATTGCTTTGGTTCACTCCGAGACGCCTGGACACTTGCCTTGTTGAGAGACCTTCCTGGCACAAAGTAACAATGCGGACGTGATCAAACCGCGGTATTGACCGTCTAGGCATGGTTGAACCACCGACAACACGACCTGATGGAATGACTGGAAATGATCGGCTCTCGGAATCCCTCCGTCTAACAGGCGCTGTTTTTGCCTGGCTGTTAACATCTTTGGGCGTGTTTAGTGACATCTCTCAACAGTGAAAGGGGCTGTGTCTGTTATACAATATCCACAGTTAAGGTCTATCTTCAGGAGTTCTGGAAACTGGGATGATGTCAAACTTTTTTTGATGTGTGTATATTAAATCATTACAAGGACGCCGTACTGGCTATGTTACAAGTTCTGCTATGTTTAATATCCACTACGGATGTCTGTAAATCAATAGTCACTGCCCTTAGAGACCAAGTGCTGGGCTTGTGCGACGGTGATATCACCCGTGCTGTATGGAACACAGGCGTCTGGAATCACCGCCTTCTATCTGCGTACCTTTATCCAATCGTACCCACAACAAAAATATTTAACAGCTTAACATAATTTTTAAGGCACGTTTATCTAATGATAAAAATCCTGATACTGTAGTGTCACTGCATAACTGTGCAACGAAAGTAGCAAACGTATTTGACTTTAGATAACGCGTCATCCATAAATGTTTTGTTATTTATCTTCTGTAACGATTCTGTACACTATCCAACATTCTAATTTATTGATCGGAGCATAACAAAACTAACCTAACTCTTTATTTTCAGAATTGACAGCCGTGACATGCTGTGCCAGTTCTTCCGGTAAGGAAATTCTCTCGCTTTTCTCAAGGGAATCGTGTAGTTGCAATATCTCTCTCTGTTTCTGAAAAAACTGAAGTTAAATTTGTAATTTCTTGCCAGGGTTGACGCGTTAAGTTATTCCTTTATGAGGGCTTAGTGGCAGATATACAAGAAGCAGTCAAATACAAACGAGGCAGTTGGAAAAAAATAAATGAACTGTTTATTCTTTCGAAAGCAATCGCCATAACTGTTAGCAGATTTATCCCAATGTGGGACAAGACTGTGAGTGCCTTCGTGGGAAAACATATGCGGTCGCGTACGGAACCGTGATTGTAATCAGGAATGCACCTGTTCGTATGAAGCAATTGAACGCCCACGAATATCTTTCTTCAGGGCTCCAAAAATGGGAAATCTAATGGGGGGGGGGGGGGGAGGTCGAGATTGTATGGAGGGTGTGTACGGGCTTCCCAGTGAAACATGTGGGCGAGGTCACATGTGGTAAAGGTTGTTTCGACTGCGCTGCAGAAATTTCGCTGATAAGCCGCTACACATCCTCCTTCTCTCCTCACACAATTTTCATATTTTTGGAGCTCTGAGGACGAAGAAGTGTACGTATGGGTACGGTCATGCTTCTGCAGCCAAACGCTACGTTCGTGGATAACGAATGGCATTTCTTTCAGCTGGTGACGTCGTGCTCTTGTTCTCTAGGGGATGATATAAGGTTCCAGGATTTCTAAACGTAAATGAAGATATTTATTCACATTTTCATGATGTTTTGGTTTATATCCCATCCACAAATGGCAAATAATAAAGTTTATGCTTCAGTTTTTTGCACCTTGACGAAGAGACTCTTCTTGTGAACCTTATTCAGTTTTTGAAAAATTCGCTGTCCTTAGTTAAAAATTTCGTTTAACATGTCAAACGCATTTTCAATTACGAATCGGAGATCCCAACATAAAAGTCATACATAGCGCCCATTCTGTCAACAGTAAACTATATACTACAGCTTGAAATTCACTGTTCCAGAAGCGGTAGTTAGTCAAATTATATTTTACACTTACTTTTCCGCAACCTGAGTGAACGATTACAAAGCATACATGCCACTTGAAGTCAGCAAAATTTACAAAAATAAAAATAATTATGTATTCAAATTAAAGCAGTGACAGCCCTCGGTCGCAAAAATTAGGTCTTTTGACCTAGGTTCCGGCACTACTATGAGCGCCTTCATCAGAAGTAAAACATTCAAACTTGCCTATAACGTAAGTACAAAAATTATCGGAAATTTTATTTTATGTAAGTGTAAGTACTGACTAACAGTACAAGAAAGAAACAGTAATTATATGTCACGTACACAATAAATATCAAGCGATAAAGCCTTAGTCACAAATTTTTTGAAACAGAATTCTTGGAATGCAAGCCGCTGTGGGCTGCTCACATATGTCGAGCTACAGTTAGCATCAGACTGACCGATGGCTGTTATTGCTTTAATTTTACTTTGTAAACGGTAGCTCACCACGCAGCCATGTTTAAAACTTTTGATTATGTATTACTGTACCAAACATTGAAATAGGATTTTTGTAAATTTTGCAGTGTATGATACATCGCCAAAATAATACACATTTCGTATTTTCTTCAACATGCCTGTTTTCTTATGAAAAATTGTGTTTGTTTTCGAAAGATTGAAACAGTTCTTGGTTAAAGAGACACTAAAATGTTATGACAGATTTCGTAACCAACATACGTTCTAAGGCAAAAAAGACGCAACGCAAAGCAATTAGCCCTATGGGACCGAAACTGGAAGATGTTATGTTGTGTATAGACAAACGAATGACTGCAATATCAGGAAAATTGAATAATTTCAATAACGAGTTAGTCCACCTAGGCCGTTATGGAAGCTGTTAGCTGCTTGGCATTGACGGAAGGAGCTTTTGCATGTTGTCTTGAGGGATATTGTACCCAATTCCGATTTACTGGTGCCCATCTGGTTGGACGGCCCTACCCATAGGGCTCCATACACTCTGAGTCAGGGAGAGATCAGGCAATCAAGATGGCCAAGGTACTGTTCGACAAGCACGACGACAGTTGGAACTATCGCCGCATGCAGGAGGGCATTATCTTGCCGAAATGTAAGACCAGGATGGCTTGCCATGAAGGGCAACAAAACGGGGCGTAGAATGTCGACGACGTATGACGATGCTGCAAGGGTGTCACGGATGGCAAGTAAAGGGGTCCTGCAGTGATATGAAATGCCACTCCAGATCATCACGCCTGGTTTCCGGGTGGTGTTATATCCCTTCGGCGTTCGAGGCGTCACCAGACACATGTTACCTGGTCACCAGGGATCGAGTGGACTTATCAGTAAAGATGGTTCTACTGCAGTCAATGTAATTCCGAGCTGAATACCACTACAAACGGACTTGTTGGTGTACACAGGTCAATGGTAGTGGGCACAAGGTGTACCTTGAGATCAGCCCCCTTTGTGTGAGCCGCCTGTTCATGGTCCTTGTGGTCACTGTAACACTAGTTGCACCTCGGATCGATGACAATGATGAATCCGGGGCTCTGAGTGCCTCTCTGACAACCGCTCGGACCTCTCGTCCTCTCGTCTCTCTAGGTCGACCGCTTTCCTCTTTACGCCGTGTTCGCCCAGGGTTCACCCATTCCTGCCGACATCGAATAGTGGCATCGCTCCTATTTGAAAGTCGAGCGGTTCACCGATTACTCCAACCGGCTTCATCCAGTCCAGGTTCACGTCCTCTCTCAAATGCGTATATTGTTCGCAGGTCTGTCTGCGAGGCATATTTGCTGTCGAGCTGAGTACGCGGAATGAATTGCGCGAAGACTTTGTTCGCTTCGATCGACATGACCGCTGTTTAATAACCTTGCCAGCTGCACGGTGAAATCGCGCTGCAGCATCACAAACTCATGCAGTGGCCACCAAAGTTTATCAGTTTGTTATCAATACACGTAATTCACATGTGGAGTGCTGGTTATTTTTTCTCGAAGTTTATTTCAAAAAGCGAAATATATGCCAAAAATGGTTAAATGAAAGAAATGGAATTTATATGATAATTAACTTCTTTAAAATCAAATATCAAAATAGTGTTCCAACGTGCCACAGAAAAAAAATGGAAAACAAATAAATTGAAGTAGATATTTTCATACAATGCATCGCCCCCATAGACTCCCCTTTTGTAAGTCAGACTTGCAATTTTAGTCCGCAGCTCGTGGTCGTGCGGTAGCGGTCTCGCTTCCCACGCCCGGGTTCCCGGGTTGGATTCCCGGCGGGGCCAGGGATTTTCTCTGCCTCGTGATGACTGGGTGTTGTGTGCTGTCCTTAGGTTAGGTTAAGTAGTTCTAAATTCTAGTGGACTGATGACCATAGATGTTGAGTCCCATAGTGCTCAGAGCCATTTGAACCATTTTTTGCAATTTTAAATAAAACATAGCTGAAATAAGGATAGATGATAAGGTCCCATACTCCGAGGAGCGTAGGGGACCATGCGGGAGACCCGCACCGCCGTACTAGGCAATGTCCTAGCGGTGGTGGTGTGCCATTGCCTTCCTAGGACCATAATATGGATGAATGATGATGATGAAGACGACATAACAACACCCAGTCATCTCGAGGCAGGAAAAATCCCTGACCCCGCCGGGAATCGAACCCGGGACCCCCTGCGTGGGAATAGAGACCGCCACCGCAAGACCACGAGCTGCTGACTAAATAAGTATTAAATAGTATATTTCATCAAACAGATTTAGAATCGTAATCTACTATTGATCGGAAGTCCCCATACTTCTGGTTCGTTGTAGTAGACAACCACAAACATTTTAACACGATGGTAATGACCGTCATGTTTCACAGTGGGATAAATGTATTAACAGTTATGGTGATTACTTTTGAAATAATAAACAGTTTGCTTACATTTTTCCATGTGTATCATTTTCATTTGTGGGCAACGGCCTTTCCGCAGTGGATACACCGGTTCCCGTGAGATCACCGCATGGGTGACCATCCAGGCCGCCATGCACTGTTTCCATTTTTCGGGGTGCACTCAGCCTCGTGATGCCAGTTGAGGAGCTACTCGACCGAATAGTAGCGGCTTCGGTCAAGAATACCATCATAACGACCGGGAGAGCGGAATGCTGACCCCACACCCCTCCTATCCGCATCCTCCACTGAGGATGACACAGCGGTCGGATGGTCCCGGTAGGCCACTCGTGGCCTGAAGACGGAGTGCTTTTTTTTATCATTTTCATTTGACTGCCCCTTAGAAGCGGCTGTTACAGTGCCCCAGGGACGTGTTTTGGGACCCTAGCCGGCAAGCAACATTAATAAGAAATTCAAAGTTTTTGCAGATGATACTTTTATCTATAATGAAGTAACTTCTGAGAAATAACTGCACAAGCAGTCAGTCTGATCTTGATAAGATGTCATAGTATCAATTTTATTTTTATGTTCAGAAATTTGAAACAGTGCACCTCAGAAAACGCAAAATCTCAATGTCCTACAACTACAGCATTAATAAGCCCTGACTGAAATCGAAATGGAAGACCTTAATTTTGAAGTACCAACATTAAGTGAGTAATCTTGGAATACAAAATAGCCTTCCGCTTATGGTTCCCGTACGGACAGTAAAGACAAGACTAATTATGGAGAGTGCAGAATCATTTATGCAACATTCTTGCCGCGCTACATTCGCAAATGGAACGAGAATATAACGTAAGACATTGTGCAATGGGAAGCATCGTCCGCCAGGTAGTTCGCAGCCGTTTGGAAAATATGAGTGTAGATATACTAGTAGATGTAGACAGGTACAACAGTAGAGTCTCAGTTGTGCGACTGGATTCGTGATTTCCTGCCAGGAATGTTGCAGTTCGTAGTAATAGACGGCAAATCATCGAGTAAAACTGAAGTGATATCAGGTGTTTCCCAGGGAAGCGTCCTGGGACCTCTGCTATTCCTGATCTATATAAATGACCTGGGTGACAATGCGAGCAGTTCTCTTAGGTTGTTCGCAGATGATACTGTAATTTACCGTCTAGTAAGGTCATCCGAAGACCAGTATCAGTTGCAAAGCGATTTAGAAAAGATTGCTGTATGGTGTGGCAGGTGGCAGTTGACGCTAAATAACGAAAAGTGTGAGGTGATCCACATGAGTTCCAAGAGAAATCCTTTGGAATTCGATTACTCGATAAATAGTACAATTCTCAAGGCTGTCAATTCAACTAAGTACCTGGGTGTTAAAATTACGAACAACTTCAGTTGGAAAGACCACATAGATAATACTGTGGAGAAGGCGAGCCAAAGGTTGCGTTTCATTGGCAGGACACTTAGAAGATGCAACAAGTCTACTAAAGAGACAGCTTACACTACATTCGTTCGTCCTCTGTTAGAATATTGTTGCGCGGTGTGGGATCCTTACCAGGTGGGATTGACGGAGGACATCGAAAGGGTGCAAAAAAGGGCAGTTCGTTTTGTATTATCACGTAATAGGGGAGAGAGTGTGGCAGATATGATACGCGAGCTGGGATGGCAGTCATTAAAGCAAAGACGGTTTTCGTCGCGGCGAGATCTATTTACAAAATTTCAGTCACCAACTTTCTCTTCCGAATGCGAAAATATTTTGTTGAGCCCAACCTACATAGGTAGGAATGATAATCAAAATAAAATAAGAGAAATCAGAGCTCGAACAGAAAGGTTTAGGTTCTCGTTTTTCCCGCGCGCTGTTCGGGAGTGGAATGGTAGAGAGATAGTATGATTGTGGTTCGATGAACCCTCTGCCAAGCACTTAAATGTGAATTGCAGAGTAATCATGTAGATGTAGATGTAGATGTAGAGTGGAGGACACAGTAGTTGCTTTGATCAGCTGTCGTCCCACTCTGCAACAGATTCGAATGTATCTGATTCTTATTGTGTTTTGTGCCAACTGTGAGCCTCTGCACGTTCACAATTGCGGTGAAACACACTGACAGTCGTCACTTCCAATATGGCCCCTGTGGAGTTCGTGCTAGAGTAGGCAGCGTCTCATGTAAGCCGTGCGTCCACTAGGCCCGGTCAGGCGATTTCTGCTCCTGGTGTTCGCGTTTCCGTGTGTGCGTGTATGAGCATGCGTTGTGCGTGTCCGTGTGTGTGTGTGTGAGACAGAGAGAGAGAGAGGGAGAGAGAGAGAGAGAGAGAGAGAGAGAAGGGGGGAGAGAGAGAGAGAGACAGACAGAGACAGAGACAGAGAGAGAGAGAGAGAGAGAGAGAAGGGGGGAGAGAGAGAGACAGAGAGAGAGAGAGAGAGAGAGAGAGAGAGAGAGGGGGGGGGGGGAGAGAGGGAGTGGAAGTGCGTGAGTTAGGGAGGGGGTTGAACGGCACCTCCTGAAGGCGCGTCACGCAGGCTGCCTATCGATTTCTGTCGACATCGTGGCCAGCGTCACACGTGGACCACACGCGGCCGAGAATGACGCGCGACCTGTGAGCCGATCGAGGGATTTTGGTGGGCGGACACTCTTCACACAACCTGCTATCTTCGTTTCTTGTCGTATTCTCTGAAACACTCAAACATCCGCAAACGCGTTCGTTCCGTAAGACTCAGAAGCTCACATAGAAAGTTGCACTCTCGGTTCAAGAAAGAACTCCGGAGGTCCGATAGGCAACTTAGGAGAAATGCGTGAATCGACGAAAAGAGCAATGCCCGAAGCGTACAATAACTTCCAACATCATACATTAGCGAAGCACCGGCAGACGTCTGTTCATTAAAAACAAAGGTATTGTGACGAGTGATCCAGGAAAGTGTGGTATTACCGTTCTTGTTCTCTATACAGGGTGTCACGAAAAGCTACGGCCAAACTTTCAGGAAACATTCCTCACACACAAATAAAGAAAAGATGTTATGTGGACATGTGTCCGGAAACGCTTAATTTCCATGTTAGAGCTCATTTTAGTTTCGTCAGTATGTACTGTACTTCCTCGATTCACCGCCATGATTTCATACGGGATACTCTACCTGTGCTGCTAGAACATGTGCCTTTACAAGTACGACACAACATGTGGTTCATGCACCATGGAGCTCCTGCACATTTCAGTCGAAGTGTTCGTACGCTTCTCAACAATAGATTTGGTGACAGATGGATTGGTAGAGGCGGACCAATTCCATGACCTCCACGCTCTCCTGACCTCAACCCTCTTGACTTTTATTTATGGGGGCATTTGAAAGCTCTTGTCTACGGAACCCCGGTACCAAATGTAAAGACTCTTCGTGCTCGTATTGTGGACGGCTGTGATACAATACGCCATTCTCCAGGGCTGCATCAGCGCATTAGGGATTCCATGCGACGGAGGGTGGATGCATGTATCCTCGCTAATGAAGGATATTTTGAACATTTCCTGTAACAAAGTGTTTGAAGTCACGCTGGTACGTTCTGTTGCTGTGTGTTTCCATTCCATGATTAATGTGATTTGAAGAGAAGTAATAAAATGAGCTCTAACATGGAAAGTAAGCGTTTCCGGACACATGTCCACATAATATATTTTCTTTCTTTGTGTGTGAGGAATGTTTCCTGAAAGTTTGGCCGTACCTTTTTGTAACACCCTGTATACATATATGTACTTTCTGACGGATGGGGAGAGCAGCAATCTGCAACTGCTTACTGATGATGCAGTAATACATGAGAAAGTGTCGTAGGAGGTTACAGGATGACTTGGTTTGAATATTTGGGTGTGGTGAATGACATTTTGCTGAAAATGTGGAAGGACGTGAGGTAATACAGATGAGTAGGTAAAACCATCCTGCAATGTCCGAAAGCAATGTTTGAGTTGCTTCACACAATCACGTCGATTTAATATGTAGGCATAACGATGCAAAGAGACATGAAGTGAAACGAAATTAGAATTAATTTAGTATCTTCAGCTGCTGATGGGCGTTGATATACACTCCTGGAAATGGAAAAAAGAACACATTGACACCGGTGTGTCAGACCCACCATACTTGCTCCGGACACTGCGAGAGGGCTGTACAAGCAATGATCACACGCACGGCACAGCGGACACACCAGGAACCGCGGTGTTGGCCGTCGAATGGCGCTAGCTGCGCAGCATTTGTGCACCGCCGCCGTCAGTGTCAGCCAGTTTGCCGTGGCATACGGAGCTCCTTCGCAGTCTTTAACACTGGTAGCATGCCGCGACAGCGTGGACGTGAACCGTATGTGCAGTTGACGGACTTTGAGCGAGGGCGTATAGTGGGCATGCGGGAGGCCGGGTGGACGTACCGCCGAATTGCTCAACACGTGGGGCGTGAGGTCTCCACAGTACATCGATGTTGTCGCCAGTGGTCGGCGGAAGGTGCACGTGCCCGTCGTCCTGGGACCGGACCGCAGCGGCGCACGGATGCACGCCAAGACCGTAGGATCCTACGCAGTGCCGTAGGGGACCGCACCGCCACTTCCCAGCAAATTAGGGACACTGTTGCTCCTGGGGTATCGGCGAGGACCATTCGCAACCGTCTCCATGAAGCTAGGCTACGGTCCCGCACACCGTTAGGCCGTCTTCCGCTCACGCCCCAACATCGTGCAGCCCGCCTCCAGTGGTGTCGCGACAGGCGTGAATGGAGGGACGAATGGAGACGTGTCGTCTTCAGCGATGAGAGTCGCTTCTGCCTTGGTGCCAATGATGGTCGTATGCGTGTTTGGCGCCGTGCAGGTGAGCGCCACAATCAGGACTGCATACGACCGAGGCACACAGGGCCAATACCCGGCATCATGGTGTGGGGAGCGATCTCCTACACTGGCCGTACACCACTGGTGATCGTCGAGGGGACACTGAATAGTGCACGGTACATCCAATCCGTCATCGAACCCATCGTTCTACCATTCCTAGACCGGCAAGGGAACTTGCTGTTCTAACAGGACAATGCACGTCCGCATGTATCCCGTGCCACCCAACGTGCTCTAGAAGGTGTAAGTCAACTACCCTGGCCAGCAAGATCTCCGGATCTGTCCCCCATTGAGCATGTTTGGGACTGGATGAAGCGTCGTCTCGCGCGGTCTGCACGTCCAGCACGAACGCTGGTCCAACTGAGGCGCCAGGTGGAAATGGCATGGCAAGCCGTTCCACAGGACTACATCCAGCATCTCTACGATCGTCTCCATGGGAGAATAGCAGCCTGCATTGCTGCGAAAGGTGGATATACACTGTACTAGTGCCGACATTTTGCATGCTCTGTTGCCTGTGTCTATGTGCCTGTGGTTCTGTCAGTGTGATCATGTGATGTATCTGACCCCAGGAATGTGTCAATAAAGTTTCCCCTTCCTGGGACAATGAATTCACGGTGTTCTTATTTCAATTTCCAGGAGTGTATATCAATGGGGACAGGTCAAAATGTGTTCCCTGACCGGGACTCGAACCCGGGATCTCCTGCTTACATGGCATACACTCTGTCCATCTGAGTCACCGAGAGCACAGAGGATAGTGCTACTGCAGGTACTATCTCGCGCAAGGCTCCCGCGAGACCCATACATGTTGTATGTCCACACACTACATTCGTAGTCCCACCCCAATACACTCATTACTCGTGGAAGACATTCTTACCAACTCCCGTAAGAGTTCATGGAATATGTGTGCATCCGCACAGAAGAAGAAGGAGGTCATAGCCCTATTGCCAGAACTACACTCCTGGAAATTGAAATAAGAACACCATGAATTCATTGTCCCAGGAAGGGGAAACTTTATTGACACATCCTGGGGTCAGATACATCACATGATCACACTGACAGAACCACAGGCACATAGACACAGGCAACAGAGCATGCACAATGTCGGCACTAGTACAGTGTATATCCACCTTTCGCAGCAATGCAGGCTGCTATTCTCCCATGGAGACGATCGTAGAGATGCTGGATGTAGTCCTGTGGAACGGCTTGGCATGCCATTTCCACCTGGCGCCTCAGTTGGACCAGCGTTCGTGCTGGACGTGCAGACCGCGTGAGACGACGCTTCATCCAGTCCCAAACATGCTCAATGGGGGACAGATCCGGAAATCTTGCTGGCCAGGGTAGTTGACTTACACCTTCTAGAGCACGTTGGGTGACACGGGATACATGCGGACGTGCATTATCCTGTTGGAACAGCAAGTTCCCTTGCCGATCTAGGAATGGTAGAACGATGGGTTCGATGACGGTTTGGATGTACCGTGCACTATTCAGTGTCCCCTCGACGATCACCAGTGGTGTACGGCCAGTGTAGGAGATCGCTCCCCACACCATGATGCCGGGTGTTGGCCCTGTGTGCCTCGGTCGTATGCAGTCCTGATTGTGGCGCTCACCTGCACGGCGCCAAACACGCATACGACCATCATTGGCACCAAGGCAGAAGCGACTCTCATCGCTGAAGACGACACGTCTCCATTCGTCCCTCCATTCACGCCTGTCGCGACACCACTGGAGGCGGGCTGCACGATGTTGGGGCGTGAGCGGAAGACGGCCTAACGGTGTGCAGGGCCGTAGCCCAGCTTCATGGAGACGGTTGCGAATGGTCCTCGCCGATATCCCAGGAGCAACAGTGTCCCTAATTTGCTTGGAAGTGGCGGTGCGGTCCCCTACGGCACTGCGTAGGATCCTACGGTCTTGGCGTGCATCCGCGCGTCGCTGCGGTCCGGTCCCAGGTCGACGGGCACGTGCACCTTCCGCCGACCACTGGCGACAACATCGATGTACTGTGGAGACCTCACGCCCCACGTGTTGAGCAATTCGGCGGTACGTCCACCCGGCCTCCCG
Source organism: Schistocerca piceifrons (assembly GCF_021461385.2). NCBI lineage: Eukaryota > Metazoa > Arthropoda > Insecta > Orthoptera > Acrididae > Schistocerca > Schistocerca piceifrons. The sequence goes on along the minus strand of NC_060143.1, from coordinate 486,145,598 downwards.
CATGCCCACTATACGCCCTCGCTCAAAGTCCGTCAACTGTACATACGGTTCACGTCCACGCTGTCGCGGCATGCTACCAGTGTTAAAGACTGCGATGGAGCTCCGTATGCCACGGCAAACTGGCTGACACTGACGGCGGCGGTGCACAAATGCTGCGCAGCTAGCGCCATTCGACGGCCAACACCGCGGTTCCTGGTGTGTCCGCTGTGCCGTGCGTGTGATCATTGCTTGTACAGCCCTCTCGCAGTGTCCGGAGCAAGTATGGTGGGTCTGACACACCGGTGTCAATGTGTTTTTTTTTCCATTTCCAGGAGTGTATATACTTATATGGATATGATGTCTGTTCTTTCGAACATGTCCGAAAGAACAGGAATCATATCAATATTAGTATGAAGTGAAACGAGCCCAAAGCAGTTGTAGGGAAGATTAATGGCTGAATTCTGTTGTTTTGGAGAGTCTAGGAAACTGTAGAACACTAGTGCGAACCATTCGTGACAACTGCTCTGGTATTTCGGATTCCCACCAGATAGGATTAAAAGAAGACATCAAAGAAATTCACAGGCATCCTGCTATATTAGTTACTGACACGGAAATGCTCCGCGCAATGGGAGCCCCTGCATGACAGGGGTTCTCCTCTCGAAACATAGTGAGAAAGGGAGAGCACTTGAGCGCGAAGAGCAAAGGTAGTATGTTCGAATCTCGGTTCGGCACACGGTTTTAGTCTGCCAGCTAGTTTCATATCAATGAAGTTTCACACTAGTGCACACTCCTCTGCAGAGTGAAAATTTCATTCTCGACAAGTCCCCCGGTTGTGGCTAAGCCATGTCTCCGAGTTTCCGACCTCCCTGCAGTTCTACCACTGAAAGTTTCGCAGGAGAGCTTCTGTAAAGTTTAGAAGGCAGGAGATGAGGTACTGGTGGAAGTGAGAAAGAGTTTTGAGCCGAGCTTGGGTAGCTCAGTCGGTAGAGCACTCGCCAGCGAAAGGCAAAAGACCCAAATTCGAGTATGTGCCAGGGAGATCCACCATTGAAAAAATTTGGAGCACCGGCATTAGCAACAGACTACAGAAATATTATACTGCCACCAAAGTATAAGTGGCTTAGAGACCGCGAAGAGAAGGAAAATCGAAGCTTATACGGAAGCAAACAAAGTACCCTGCCGTTTTCCTCTCGCTCCATCTGTGAGCGGAACGGGGAAACGGATTCCTAGCAGTGGTGCAAAGTACTCTTCACCGCGCACCGTATAGCGCCTTGCGCTGTACATACGTAAGATCTAGAGGAGCAGATAGAACGCTTTTATGGGTTAGGAACAGGGAAGCGCACAGCATCCTCAGACTTAATTTCAAAGACCGCTGTTATCATGTTTCAACTCTGACTTAATCATGGCGTTAAAGTAGAGCGTACAAAATCATAAAAACATAATGTGGAAGACACAAGACAGAAGATAAAAACATGAAAATTTCAGTGGCTATATGGGGCTAACACCCTGCCTGAATGGGCAGTGCACATTCCATGGAGATCGCAACGAATCAATGCTAATTATCTACGGAAGCCCATGACAGGAACACTTAGATCCGCCTGCTGCAGTCGACTATAATCATCTCGAAAAACAGAAAAAGAATGAATAACTAGTTCACAATTTTCTGCCTGCACCACTCGACTCAACTTCCGAAACACGCTTTTCGTTCATCTTTATATTATCAACTACACTGAATAAAGTAGAGCAATTGGTAGTACACTAAACTCCTATCTAAGAGGGCGGCATGTCAGATCCCTGTCTATTCAGCCAGTTTGACTTTTACGGTTTTCCCAAGTCGCTTGAGACAAATGCGATAATAGTCACCCAGAAGGTTGACACCATAACCGTGGCCGAAACGTTTTCTCTCCGGTGCAGTTCTTTTATATTATGACGGGGTATCATACTGAGAAAATTTTTATATCAATCGAATCTGGTGCAATAATAGTGCGTTTAAAAAAGACGCGATCAACCTTCTTTGAATTAGAACTCATACTTCGTCTCTAATTCCCTCGTCATCAGCCGGCTGCGGTGGCCGAGCGGTTCTAGGCGCTTCAGTCCGGAACTGCGCGACTGCTACTGTCGGAGGTTCGAATCCTGTCTCGGGCATGGATGTGTGTGATGTCCTTAGGTTAGTTAGGTTTAAGTAGTTCTAAGCCCTGGAGTATTGATGATCTCAGATGTTGTCCCATAGTGCTCAGAGCCCTTTGAACCATTTGAACGTCACCATCAGCCTTAATCTTTTCATTTCAACACTGATCAATCGAAGAGATGTTAGTAGATGAAGAACGTTCGTAACTGTACGCTGACAGATGAAGCAACAAATCAAATACATTGAACTACCTTGAAAACCGAGGAACTGTTGAAACGGTTTTCGGGCTGGCGTGCACAGATAAAGGGAGATGATAGATGGCGAAGTGATCCCTTAAGCCGTCGGCACACGGACTGTGCACTCGAACGCCGAACGATGAGCTCGCCGATTTTCTGACAACTTAGCGTGGAAAAAAGACATCGGGGAATCTTTCCGAACTTGCAGAGCAATATCTAACACCACAGATATTCTGAACGTGCGTCTCAACGTTGACCAATGAGACGGAAGAACGCCACCTAGTCACATGCAGGCCATCTCGCTTCAGTACAAACCCGCGAGACGCCATACTGATCTTCAGTTGAAGCCCATATACAGGGTGTTACAAAAAGGTACGGCCAAACTTTCAGGAAACATTCCTCACACACAAATAAAGAAAAGATGTTATGTGGACATGTGTCCGGAAACGCTTAATTTCCATGTTAGAGCTTATTTTAGTTTCATCGGTATGTTCTTCGACCTACGCTCAATGGAGCACATTATTATGATTTCATACGGGATACTCTACCTGTGCTGCTAGAACATGTGCCTTTACAAGTACGACACAACATGTGGTTCATGCACATTTCAGTCGAAGTGTTCGTACGCTTCTCAACAACAGATTCGGTGACCGATGGATTGGAAGAGGCGGATCAATTCCATGGCCTCCACGCTCTCCTGACCTCAACCCTCTTGACTTTCATTTATGGGGGCATTTGAAAGCTCTTCTCTACGCAACTCCGGTACCAAATGTAGAGACTCTTCGTGCTCGTATTGTGGACGGCTGTGATACAATACGCCATTCTCCAGGGCTGCATCAGCGCATCAGGGATTCCATGCGAACGGAGGGTGGATGCATGTATCCTCGCTAACGGAGGACATTTTAAACATTTCCTGTAACAAAGTGTTTGAAGTCACGCTGGTATGTTCCGTTGCTGTGTGTTTCCATTCCATGATTAATGTGATTTGAAGAGAAGTAATAAAATGAGCTCTAACATGGAAAGTAAGCGATTCCGCACACATGTCCACATAACATATTTTCTTTCTTTGTGTGTGAGGAATGTTTCCTGAAAGTTTGGCCGTACCTTTTTGTAACACCCTGTATATACATGCCTTTTCTAAGCATCACAAAACTCAGGGTCTCTCTAAAACCCGTCAGTAATCGCATGATTTGTTGTAATAAAATTACAGTAAACGTCATATTGCTGATTAAAGGATTATTATATCTTGTGTAATAAGAAAATATTCCGTTTCAAGACCACAGCACACTGAGTATGCATAATAAATGCAATGTTTTTGATACAATTTGTCACAATTAAACATCAGTTAATATTATATCACCGATTAAAATTTTCAGTGGATGGTAAAACGCTTGGTACGGTCATCCAATTGGCATGGTCGGTAAAGTGAAATACGTAGCGTTCCTGAATGGTAAGGTAAATACTGATGTGGTGCGGTTCGCACCATACTAAATCAAAATATTTTTTATTACTAAACACCTTTCTTATTAGTTTCATAAAAGTATATTCTATAATATACGAATTATGTAAATGTATGTGCAGTATTCATGAGGAGTAAGTTTGTTCGATAGGCTTAATCTACAAGAGAACACTATTTGCGGTAAGATTTTTTGTACTTCCATGTTTTAAGTTTTTTATTTTACGTGAAGAGATTTTGCTACTGAATGGGAACAGTAATCAAATAAGAATTTGTATCGCACTATTTATTATGGAACTTTTAGCAGCCGATGACCGTACTAACAGGACATGGTACTTTTCTTTTTGCCTTGTAACACAACCGTATAACATATCCGCTATAAGCAATTCAACGTGATTAGCATATGGACAAAGGAGCAAATGTGCGTTTTAATACAACTACCGTAAACATTTTGAATCTATCCACTTCGTGAACATTGTGATGTGTGCCCCAGATACAGCCGATCGCGTATGTTGTGGTGCGCGTACCGCGTGCACAAGTCGCTTCTTTCCTGAGCGTCCTACCGAGCGTGGTGGCGCAGTGGTTAGCACACTGGACTCGCATTCGGGAGGACGACGGTTCAGTCCCGTCTCCGGCCATCCTGATTTAGGTTTTCCGTGATTTCCCTAAATCGCTTCAGGCAAATGCCGGGATGGTTCCTTTGAAAGGGCACGGCCGATTTCCTTCCCCATCCTTCCCTCACCCGAGCTTGCGCTCCGTCTCTAATGACCTCGTTGTCGACGGGACGTTAAACACTAATCTCCTCCTCCTCCTCCTGAGCGTCCAGAGTTACGTTTAACTCGGCGCGCTCGATGTCGACGTTCGGCAGCACGGTCCGTGTGCCTACGGTTTCATCGACGGTCAATCATTGTACTCATACCGTAGAAAAAAAAATCGATACACAATGTCAGTCTACTTGTTTGTTGTTCCGCAACAACAGAGTCGGGTCCATTCTGACAATTTTTGTCACGGTGTGCGGGAAAAATTCGTGGTTGAGAATAATACGCCACAAGAAACAGTATTTTTTTTTAATGCAGGGAGTTTCGTTTGTGTTAGACAGACCTCTTGCAATATTTGTATAAAATCTAGAATTCTAGGCCGCCTTATTGTCGCGTTAAGTCACTGAAAATACTGCAGCATCCGACGAGAGACACCATCGTCATAGATTAAGACGGAGTTGCAAGCATGAACATACAGAGTGCAATAGAAAAGCCCTCCGTTAAACGTAGAGTGGAGGGGAGATAGGCGGAAACAGTGCACTGAAGGCCTCTACGAGAGGGAGGACTTCTCTGATGACGTCATTGAGGAATAAATGTGAGTCGATAAGGAAGACATACGGAATCCAGTATTGGAGAGAGAGCTTAATAGAGTTGTGGAAGACATGCAGTCAAATAAGGCGGAAGGCATATTTTTCACTCCTTCAGATGTTCTGAAATGATTTTGGGAAGTGGGAGACAAACAACTATTCAAGTTGGTGTGTAGAGTTCTATGAGGCTGGAGACAAATTGCAAATACGTGCGAAAACTAACGTGTAATCAGCTTACCATTTCATGCTTCCAAGTCTCTGACTACAATAACATACAGAAGAATGGAAAAGAAAATCGAGGAGCTCCTCTATGAAGATACATTTGGCTTTCGGAAAGATAAATGTAACAAGGAGGCTGTTCTCGCACTGCGTCTGATAATGGAAGGAAGACAGCTTCATAGGATTTGTCGGCCTAGAAAAGGTTTCTACCATGTGAACCTGAGGGAAAGGCGGATAACATATCTTATGCAGGAGAACCAAAAGGGAACAATAAGAATGAAGTACTAAGAAAGTACTATGAAAGAAGTGTTCGAATTAAAAAGGATGTAAGTCAGGCTAGCAGTCTTTCACCCCTACTGTTCACTTTAAACAGTAAAGAAATAATAATGGAAATAAAGATATCCTGCTGACGCTGCAATCCACGGTGGAACGGAAGAAGAATTACAGGACACGTAATGAGAATCTAATGAATAGAAAATATGGTTTGTGAGTAAACCGAAGAAAGACGAAAATGATGAGAAGTAGCAGAAACGAGAATTAGCATGAAAACTGCTGATCACGAAATAGACGAAATTAAGGTATCGTAAATAACATACTGGACAAAGCAAGGAATACATAAAAAGCAGATTTGGACAAGATAGCATTTCTGGCGAAAATCAGTTCGCATAGGCCTTAAACTGAGTACGAAATTTCTGAAATTGTCCGTTAGGAGCACGGCAGTGCATGGTAGTGAAACTTGGACTCAAAAATGGCTCTGAGCACTATGGGACTTAAGTTCTGAGGTCATCAGTCCCCTAGAACTTAGAACTACTTAAACCAAACTAACCTAAGGACATCACACACATCCATGCCCGAGGCAGGATTCGAACCTGCGACCGTAGCGGTCGCGCGGTTCCAGACTGAAGCGCTTAGAACCGCTCGGCCACACCGGCCGGCGAAACGTGGACTGTGAAGAAACCTAAACAGAAGAGAAGTGAAGCAATTTTGATGTGGTGCTGCACAAGGGTGTTGAAAATTATTTGAACTTATAAGGTAAAGAGAAAGGAGGTTCTCCGCATAAGCGACAAAGAAAGGAACATCGGGAAAACACTGAGAAGAAGAGATTGTCTGATAAGACATGTGTTATCACTTCAGGGAATAACTTGTATCTTACTAAAGAAAACTATGGGGGATAAAAATTGTAGAGAAAGATAGGTACTGAAGTCCATTCAACAATTACCGGATGCTGTAGGACGCAAGTGCTACGTTGTGGTGAAGACGTTGGCACAAGGGAGGAATTCGTGCCGGGCAGTATCACACCGGCCAGAAACGTATAACTCTCCACCTCCTCCCCATCCCAAGAAAAAAAAAAAAAAAAACTTATGAAACAGCACGACAACACTTTTCGTTTCAGTTCTTCTGAACATGCACTCTTGCTTCCGCGGACTCTGTGTCTAATTTGCCAACTCGTTTACAAATAACTGTCCCGCTCATGTAGACTGTATGGTCTCCACAATTTTTTTTGTTTTTTTTTTGTTTTTCTTTAATCAGTTGTTCACAAATTGCAACACCTAAGCTTTTCAGGCTAAGTAAGTGCTTAGAAGTGTGGTCTTTTCCGAATAAACTTCTGACTAAACAGTGATTCTGGTAACTGGGGTCCAAGGTTTCTGTTTATCAATCCTTTTGCGTGGTTGTGGTGATATTTCCATAGAAACTGTCATCTCCTAACACATATTCCTTAGTACGTAACCGAGAAGTTAAATGCCGTTTTTCATAATTTTGGTTTTAACATTTTTTAATATCAGGAAATACAAGTGGAATGTCAGTTTTCATACATTTAGCTTTAAAATTGTTTAATATCACGGAATATCTCCCCGTGGTTCATGGTGTGGGTTCCTGTTGTCATGTCCTAGTTCATGAACCACGGGCAACGTATGAGTGGCCAAGTAAGTGGTCCCGACAGTCGGGACACCAGTTACTTTGGAATAAGGCTGGGCATCTCGGACATATTCTGAGTCGTGGTCACCTTTGTGCTCATACGACAAAGACTACCAAATCCACCGGTTAGTCCCTCAGCCGTTAGGGGTAAAACCCAATGGGACTCGGGGCAAGTAAGGCTAGCAACCTGCTTCCCTGGTACTTTAAATATGATGCTGGCAACAATCAGAGCAAAATGCCTCGGACCTTTGGAGGTGACGAAGTCCCACCTCTAACTGACAAATCAGGAACTCGTAAGATACGACTTGGCAAACAAATGGTAATAAGATGGGGAGCTATTAATATCAATGGGGGCTACTCTGGGAAGAAGGTAGAGCAGGCAGAGGCTGCAAGTAAGATGGGGCTGGATGTTTTAGCTGTTAGTGACATTCGGGTAAGGGGTGAGAAAGAAGAGGAAGTGGGAGAATACAAGGTCTACCTGTCAGGAGTCAAAGCAGGAATAGCACAATGGGGTGTAGGGATTTACATCAGGAAAGAAATGGAACCCAGCGTAGTTGCAATAAGGTATGTAAACGAACGACTGATGTGAATAGATTTGACAGTGTCTAGCAAGAAAATTAGGGTTGTGTCAGTATATTCGCATTGTGAAGGGACAGATCAAGATAAGATGGATAGTTTTTATGAAGCACTCAGTGATGTAGTTGTTAGAGTAAAGGACAAGGACAGTGTTCTGCTCATGGGTGATTTTAACGCCAGGATTGGAAATCGAACAGAAGGGTATGAAAAGGTTATGGGTAAATTTGGAGAGGATATGGAGGCCAACAGGAACGGGAAACAGCTCTTGGATTTCTGTGCCAGTATGGGCTTAGTAATCACAAACTCCTTTTTTAAACATAAGAACATTCACTGGTATACTTGGGAAGGCAGGGGAACCAGATCTGTCATTGACTATATAATAACAGATCAGGAATTCAGGAAGGCTGTGAGGGACACACGTGTGTTCAGGGGATTCTTTGATGACACTGATCATTATTTGATCTGCAGTGAAATTGAGATTGTGAGGCCGAAAGTGCAGGTGGTCAGGTCCATACGTAGGAGGATAAAAGTGGAGAACTTCAGGATAAGGAAATCAGGCACAAGTACATAACAGCGATCTCAGAAAGGTACCAGTTAGTTGAATGGAGTCAATTACAGTCATTGGAAAAATTAATGGACAAGGTACAGGGACACAGCACTAGAAGTGGCTAAAGAATGTCTTGGAACAGTAGTGTGTAAAAGTAGGATGAAGCAAACAGCTTGGTGGAATGACACAGTCAAGGCAGCCTGTAAAAGGAGAAAGAAGGCGTATCCAAAATGGGTACATACTAGAACTCAGGTAGACAGAGAGAGTTATGTTGAAGAAAGAAACAAAGCCAAACAGATAATTGTAGCATCCAAGAAGAAATCTTGGGAATAATTTGGAAATAAGTTGGAGACTATAGGTCAAGCTGCTGGAAAACCATTCTGGAGTGTAATTAGCAGTCTTCGAAAGGGAGGTAAGAAGGAAATGACGAGTATTTTGGACAGGTCAGGAAAACTGCTGGTGAATCCTGTGGATGCCTTGGGCAGATGGAGGGAATATTTTGAAGAGTTGCTCAATGTAGGTGAAAACACGATCAGTAATGTTTCAGATTTCGAGGTACAATGGGATAGGAATGATGATGGAAATAGGAGAAAATCGTCAATAGATTGCAGTGCAATAAAGCAGCTGGGGTGGATGAAATTAAGTCGGAACTCATCAAATACAGTGGAATGTCAGGTCTTAAATGGCTACACAGGATAATTGAAATGGCCTGGGAGTCGGGACAGGTTCCATCAGACTGGACAAAAGCAGTAATCACACCAATCTTTAAACATGGAAACAGAAATGATTGTAACAACTACAGAGGTATCTCCTTAATCAGCGTTGTGGGTAAAATCTTCTCAGGTATTGTTGAAAGGAAAGTGCGAGTATTAGTTGAGGACCAATTGGATGAAAATCAGTGTGGGTTTAGGCCTCTTAGAGGTTGTCGGGACCAGATCTTTAGCTTACGGCAAATAATGGAGAAGTGTTATGAGTGGAACAGGGAATTGTATCTATGCTTTATTGATCTAGAAGAGGCATATGACCGGCTTCCTAGGAGGAAGTTATTGTCTGTTCTACGAGATTATGGAATAGGAGGCAAACTTTTGCAAGCAATTAAAGGCCTTTACATAGACAGTCAGGCAGCAGTTAGAGTTGACGGTAAATTGAGTGGTTCAGAGTAGTTTCAGGGGTAAGACAAGGCTCCAACCTGTCTCCACTGTTGTTCATATTATTTATGGGTCATATGTTGCAAACAATAGACTGGCTGGGTGAGATTAAGATATGTGAACACAAAATAAACAGTCTTGCATATGCGGATGACTTAGTTGTGATGGCAGATTCGATTGAAAGTTTGCAAAGTAATATTTCAGAGCTAGATCAGAAATGTAAGGACTGTGGTATGAAGATTAGCTTCTCCAAAACGAAAGTAATGTCAGTGGGAAAGAAATATAAACTGATTGAGTGCCAAATAGGAGGAACAAAGTTAGAACAGGCGGACAGTTTCAAGTACTTAGGATGCATATTCTCACAGGATGGCAACATAATGAAAGAACTGGAAGCGAGGTGTAGCAGAGCTAATGCAGTGAGCGCTCAGCTACGATCTACTCTCTTCTGCAAGAAGGAAGTCAGTACCAAGTCTAAGTTATCTGTGCACCGTTCAATCTTTCGACCAACTTTGTTGTATGGGAGCGAAAGCTGGGTGGATTCAGGTTACCTTAGCAACAAGGTTGAGGTTACGGATATGAAAGTAGCTAGGATGATTGCAGGTACTAGTAGATGGGAACAATGGCAGGAGGGTGTCCACAATGAGGAAATCAAAGAAAAACTGGGAATGAGCTCTATAGATGTAGCAGTCAGGGCGAACAGGCTTAGATGGTGGGGTCATGTTGCACGCATGGGAGAAGCAAGGTTACCCAAGAGACTCATGGGTTCAGCAGTAGAGGGTAGGAGGAGTCGGAGCAGACCAAGGAGAAGGTTCATGGGTTCGGTTAAGAATGATTTTGAAGTAATAGGTTTAACATCAGAAGAGGCACCAATGTTAGCACTGAATAGGGGATCATGGAGGAATTTGATAAGGGGGACTATGCTCCAGACTAAACGCTGAAAGGCATAGTCTTAAAGGATGATGATGATGATGATGATGATGATGACGACGATGATGATGATGATGATGATGATGAAATAACTCCCCCAAAACCTGTGGAATACGTATTTCTTGCCGGCCGGGGTGATTGAGCGGTTCGAGGCGCTACAGTCTGGAACCGCGCGACTGCCACGGAAGCGGGTTCGAATCCTGCCTCGGGCATGGATGTGTGTGATGTTCTTAGGTTAGTTAGGTTTAAGTAGTTCTAAGTTCTAGGTGACTGATGACCTCAGAAGTTAAACCGCGCGGGATTAGCTGAGCGGTCTGGGCGCTGCAGTCATGGACTGTGCGGCTGATCCCGGTGGAGGTTCGAGTCCTCCCTCGGGCATGGGTGTGTTTGTCCTTAGGGTAATTTAGGTTAAGTAGTGTGTAAGCTTAGGGACTGATGACCTTAGAATTTCCAAATTCGCTGAAATACGTGTTTCCTTATTTCCAACCAAGAAGTCAAATACCAATTTCCATAGATGAGGTTTTAAAACTGCTTTAGTAGCTGTGTAATAATCATTCGTTTTTAAAAAAAACTTTCATCCTCTGTTTTACCCCATTAGTAGATGATTTTCCAAAAACGTTGAAACATACGTATCTTTATTTCTGACTGAAAAACCAATTAACCGTTTTCGTTGTTCTTTCTTCAAAACTGCCTTAACAGTGACATATTTTCAAAATGCGTTCCATCTCCTATTTCACTTACTCAGGGGTGGATTTTCGAACAATTCTGCTGAAACGATGCCTATGGTCTAACATCCATACCCTCTCAAGTCTCTCTCTTTAGCGGTTATGTCTGGGCGATGATGAGTCAGTGAATTGGTCTATTTTAGCACCTTAGGGGTTCAATTTACAAAAACCATCAAACAGGTTTTTTTTTCATATCCAAACAAGAAGTCAAATACCAATTTTCAATGATTTAGCAGTAAAATGCTTTCACAGTGAAATACATTCATAAAACGCTTCACCCCTGTTTCATCCCCTTAGGCGCTGAATTTCCAGAAATAATGAAACATGTGTTTCTTTTTTTTTCTTTTTTTTTTTTAACCGAGACCCCAAATCCAAATTTTCGTAGATTAAAAGCCGTCTAAAATGCTTTCATAATGAAATATTTCTGAAAGACATTTCGTTTCCTATTTCATCCTCTTAGGTACTGAATTTCCAAAAACACTGGACCACGTATCGTTTTACTTGTAACCAAGAAGTCAAACACCAGTTTTCATAGATGTAACTTTAAAAACAATTGAGTAGTTCTGTAACAACTATTTATTTTCAAATGAGCTTTTACCGATTAATGCACTCCCATAGGGGTTAAATTTCCAAAAATGCTGAAATACGAGTTTCTTTATTTCTGGCCGAGAAATCTAATACCGATTTTCGTAAGTCTAGCTTAATAGGGACATGCTTTCGAAAATACCTTTCATCCCCCTTGCGCATGGAATTTCAAAGAAAAACACAAAAGTTCAAAAAATGTCCGACAGATGGCGCTTCATCCGATCAGAATAGCAATAATTAGCAGAACAAATTAAGACAAAGCAAAGATGATGTTCTTTAAACGAAATGCTCAATATGTCTACCACAATTTCACAACAATAGCTGTAATCGAGGAATAATGTTGTGAAAAGCACTGTAAAGTATGTCCGGAGTTATGGTGAGGCATTGGCGTCGGATGTTGTATTTCAGCATCCCAAGAGATGTCGGTCGATCACGATACACTTCAGGTAACCCCAAAGCTAATAATCGCACAGACTGACGTCTAGGGACCTGGGAGGCAAAGCATGACGAAAGTGGTGGCTGAGCACACGATCATCACCAAACGACGAACGCAAGAGATCTTTCACACGTCTAGCTGTCAACCATCCATTACCATGAGAGAAGGTATCGTTAATGTCCAAAGTAAAATTAAGAGTACATCCAAGAAACACACATGGTCCATCAACGAGCGCGTTTGCTGCAACACTCTTCACTGGAATGTGATTTTTCTTGTTGCCTGTTGTTGTTGTTAGTTGATGTTTTCTATATTTTTGTAAATTGTTGTGCGACGACATGGTCGGTATCTTCTGTAAGGCATGTTGGCGGCGTTCAATGCAGTTGCCTGTGCAGGAGGCCATTAACAATACCTTCTCTCATGGTAATGGATGGTTGACAGTTGCCATAGTAAGAGGTGGTAGCGGAGTTCCAAGTGTACCTGGACTAGAAACTTTTAATGATAGAGATGTAATTTCGTTTCGCACTGATCATACGTTTGAAATTGCTAATAAAGACTTTGGTAAATCCGCGTATGACTCTACCTCTCCACTTGGATTGTATACACATAGCAAAAGAAAACTTAATCCTAATAAATCTGTAATTATTTGGATAAAAGGTAAAGGTATATGTGAATATGTAAAATTTGTTGGTGATTGTACTGTATATTTCCATAAATAAAGATCTGTAGCGTCAGCCACTAATCGGTCAAGGGTACATCTAGAACCGGAGGCTCAAGGATGCAACAGTTTTGTTATGTAAACACTCTTATCGCTTGGCGTTGGCGGCGCTAGTAAAACCCCATGTCATTCTAATCATATGTGTCAATTTTTACCTCTCTATCTACATTATTCCGTGGTTTATTAAATTTTTAAATTTATACTGACTTTTTGATAACCCAGTATGTAGACGTACATGATGCCCAACCACTGCGCGACAGGACGCACGGCGAAAAGCGCAGTGGACTACTCCCCTGTGCTGCCTACGGCTACCGCGCAGCTCTGTCCATCAGAATGGGTGTCCCGGCAGCCGGAGGTGCCAGTACTGCGCCTGCGCAGATGTGGCTGCGAGTGTGCACGCGTGAAAGGGGTGGTGGGGGGGGGGGAGTGTGGAGGAGAAAGAGGAGCCGGCCGAGCCTCGGGTCCGGTTGGGGTGAGGATTGGAGTGTGGATGGGGAGGGGGGAGGAGGGAGGGGGGGAAGGCAGTGGCAGGCAGGCTGCCTCCGCAGAGGTCAGTAATGACTTCCGGCCGCGCCTCCCGCGGGAATTCCCCGGAGATTGCATGCCCCAGCCCTGCCAGTGGCGCGCTCTCTCCCAGAGGTCCGGGACAGATGGGGTTAGGCGGCTGTCTCGCCAGGTGAATGTAGAGCGATAATGCCTGTCCACACTCGCATCCAGTCTTCTCCAACAGTTTCACATTACGTTTCTGGGCTGACCTTGCTAGGAGGCGGATTATGTATTGCTTTACGAATATTTCATTTTATAGCTACACTGTAACCCGGCGTTGTAGTAAAGGTCGCCAACACACGCTTGTTCGGTGTTGCTCGACTCAGAGGTAAAGACGGTTCGATTCCCGGTGGTGGAAAATTTTTGCTGTCAGTAACCTACTTCATGGTGAGGTGTGGAGGTGATGGGAAGTCCCTGATCACCAGCCTTTGCACCAACGTCCTGTATTAAAATCCAAACCTACCTGCACTGTTTCAGAAGTCATGGCACGTGACATTGTAGACAGTGAACCGTACGTCGGATGGGACGTTAAGGTCGGCGACCCTTTGATGCTATTCGAGACGAACAGCACCAAGTCTTCAACCTCTTGTTTTGCTCCATCCACATACAGACCGATCGCCAGCTTGCTGTAGCCTTAAGGCTGCGTTCACACTGTCGGCCGGGCCTAGCCGAGCCTGGCCGGCCAGCCGCCCGCTTCGATACCAAACACATGGTTTTGAATTGTGGTGTTCACACTGGCGGCCGGGTCGCGCCGACACGGCGTGAGCCTCCCGGAACCGAGCCGGCGACATCCCGAGTGTTTAATATTGCCGGCGCGAGCCGACCGCAGGCGCGAGCCTGTGGAGCAGCACTACAGCTTCTGCAGTACACGCATCACACGTCTCCCTTCTGCTTTCATCACAAGTGTGACTGCACACGTCTTTTATTTTAAGATGTTACCTCACATTTCACAATCAGTGAGGAAAAATTACGTTTATTATAATGATACATGCGAAATTACTTTTATTTCATTTATTTAATCTACCTTATTTACATGCATTTACAACAATAGCTTGCCAGCGATCGCGGCATTGCCGCCACTGAATAGTTCGCATTTACTTGTAAACGGAGACAGATATGAGTGTCACTGAGGGACGGAAATGTGTCCCTACCAGATGATAATGGATTGCAAAGTCATTCTGTGACAGTTCCTTATCAGTGGAAATAGAACCACTAAGTCAAAGGGCATTATCTCAAAACTCTTCGCCTATCAATCTGTCTATCTTACAAGGAAATGAAAAGAATTCTGTGAGGTCATCAGTGGCTCCACATGATGAACCATTACCACTGCCAAGCGCTGCATCATGAAGAAAAAAGAAGAAAAAAGTTGGAATATTCTGAAGGAGTATTTCTGCGATTCTTCGTTGAAGGCACAGCAAGACATTACCCAAAATGACGAAGCTAATTACTTCCTAATGATTCTCAGGAGTCCCATAAACACTCTTCCTCTCAGAGGTAAGCGTTTGTGAAATATAAAATACAAAAGCATGACTACAATTAATTGGAGGTAGTGAACGCTGTACAAAGTTCTACTGCAAAGCAAAAAGTGTGTACTAACGAATCTTACCTTATCGTTATACACGAGTTTCTTCTGCTGTTATACTTCTGCGAAAATTTGTGTTCTGTTTAGAAATTTTGTCTTGAATGTTCTGCAGCACATACTGAAATGTATTATGATTCATTCCGTAATTTGAATAAAATTTTTCAGGATAGTTTTTAAGTTCTTCATATAAAGAAAAAAACTCTTCTAAATGTCTGTCGCTATTTACGGGATGAATCCATAACCTCCTAGTTCTTCTGTACTTCAAAACTCGACGAGTTACTGCAGAGTCAAAACAATACCAATAAAAGAGTGAAGACATTGTTCTACACGACAGCACAGACTAGCTAAAGGCGAGCAACTGTTGACTGCAGCTGCGTTTTCTACTGACTTGCTTGTCAGCTGTCGAAGGGTGGGGATCTTTTTAAATTTATTTATTTGGCCTCCAGCCAGCCATTTCGCCTGAGTGGGGATTACCTTAACAGTGCAGCGCAGTCCGCCAAGGAAGAAAAAAGAAACAATGAAGAACAATGAAACGCACATCTGTGCCGATCTATAGTAGTTTCATTAACTCTCCATTATTTTTTCCGCCAAAGTAGACAACGAGACTACAGAATTGCGCTTCAGTTATCTTTTAGTTCGAAATACGAAATGTACATCATACTAATTGTAGGATGTTGATGACAAATAATTGTTTGTCTTTTGTGATGCAATGTGTGGTCAATTATAAAAGCATAGCAGATGATTGTCCAGTAGCCGAGGGAAAATTTTTTATACATTTGGATTTATCTAGAGAATGAGACCATTAAAATAATAAGAGGGGCCGGCACTAGGTCTGCGCTGATTACTAGTAATTAATTTTTTTCTGTGCTGCATTATATGACTACACTAAACCAAGCTGTAACCGCGCGAACTCCGTGGCTTGCGGACGCGGCACTGACGCCACTGAATATCTCGCATTACTTGTGACCAGAGACAGATATCAGTGTCATTATCATTTCAAAAACTTTTTGGTACTTTTAGCTACATTTCATTCGCAACAATGTATGGTCTAAAACGGATCTAACAGTAAGCTACCCGCTACATAACTTTTTCACTACAAGATTTGTAAATCAAGTGCACAACGTTGACAAATAGCATCATTTCACAATGACTGTTAAGAAATATGAAAAGATAAATGATTCAATACAAAGCTAAGATGTTACACTAGCACGTGTACAAAAATAAGATTTTTTAGCCGCATACTTTCTTCAAAATCGGTTGGGAAGCGTTACGAAACTAAGAAATCACGCGAAACGAAAAGTAGACTTTTTCTTTTTTCACGACGTAAGTAACGCTTTTAAGGAAAAAATGAGTTCATAAAACGATGTGGCGCAGTCTTATATACCGCTAAAAATTTTTAAAACATGAAAATCGGAGAAGTGGATTTTCCCCCATTTCGTCGTCCCGGCGCGCAATGTGAATGCACTACACGTCGGCCTGAGCTGGCTAGGCACGAGCCGAGCCAGTACGCGTCAGCCCGGCCCGGCCCGGCCGGCAGTGTGAACGCAGCCTTAAGGCTACGGACCACAACGCCTGTCGCTTCTGCTACCCAGCCAAAATCGTTGCCTCGTATCTTTGCCAGGATCCCAGCTGTTGCCGTCCGGAAGATACACTTTCTCAGCTCATCGCCACTACCGACGATTGTGGAATTCGTCATAGTGAGTACATTATATGCATCGTAACAGAATGATAGCTCAGTTTTATTCATATGGACCTCATAACTGTAATTGGTTCAGGTTCAGTAAACAAACAGTGTTACACCAAGTGTGCATATCAATCAGTGGCAGGATACTTCAAGCAATAACGCAAATCCAACGGTAGACTGTTCAAGCAGTCATCAGCAGGACAAAAATACAGACATAACACATACAGGGTGGTCCATTGATAGTGACCAGGCCAAATATCTCACGAAATAAGCATCAAACGAAAAAACTACAAAGAACGAAACTTGTCTAGCTTGAAGGGGGAAACCAGATGGCGCTATGGTAGGCCCGCTAGACGGCGCTGCCATAGCTCAAACGGATATGAAATGGGGGTTCCTGTTTTTGAAAAACGCATTTGATATCCGTTTGACCTATGGCAGCGCCATCTAGCGGGCCAACCATAGCGCCTTCTGGTTCCCCCCTTCAAGCTAGACAAGTTTCGTTCTTTGTAGTTTTTTCGTTTGACGCTTATTTCGCGAGATGTTTGGCCCAGTCACTATCAATGGACCACCCTTGTTTGGCCCGGTCACTATCAATGGACCACCCTATATATATATATATATATATGACCTGCCAGGTTAGCCGAGAGCACTAATGCGCTGCTTCCTAGACTCTGGTAAGTGCGCTGGCCCCACGTCGAATCCGCCCAGCGGATTAACGACGTGGGTCAGTCAGCTGGCGAGCCTGGATGTGATTTTTAGGCGTCTTTCCACATCCTGCTAGGTGAATACCAGGCTGGTCCCTACATCCCACCTCAGTTACCCGACTCGCAGACATTTGAAACACCTCCACACTCTTTCATGGTTCACACTAGACACTGACAGCTGGGGTAGGCTGATTCCGTCCAGGGGGTATAGGGTGGTGGCAGGAAGGGCATCCAGCCACCCCTTTAGATTAACCATGCCAAATCCAATTATAACAATGCCGACCCTATGAAAATTGTGAGATAAGGGAACAACCAAAAGAAGAATATATATATATATATATATATATATATATATATATATATTGTGTGTGTGTGTGTGTGTGTGTGTTTGTATATAGTGTGTGTGTGTGTGTGTGTGTGTGTGTGTGTGTGTGTGTTGTATAGTTCTGTGCTTGCTACCTACCTCTCTCCATCTTACACCTGCTTCCAACACCTCACCCTTCTTCCCCCTTCACACCCCTCTCCCCATTACCTCCTATGCTCATATCCTTACCTTCTCTCTCTGTCTCCCCCATACTCCATTCCTCCTTCCTCCTCTCACTGCTCATCTCTTCCTCTCCCTCTCTCTCTGTCTACTACTTTTATTCGTAAGTAGTTTTCCCTTTCCTTGTTTTGCAGGAGTTGTCAGCGAGAAAGAAATTCGTAATTCTTTGGAGCTATGTGTAAAGTCTATCATCTGATTCTCAAATTCTGGATGAATAAAATCTAGACATTAACGCTTGGCGGGCTACGCACCTTTTTCACCCCCAACGCCACCCCGTTCATGGGTAGGTAGGTGGTTCTTACATCTCTCAGCGATTCTCGCCTGACAGTAAGGTACATGCTTACCGAGTTTGGCTGAAGTCGGTCCAGTGGTTTAGAAGAACACACACACACACACACACACACACACACACACACACACACACACACAGTATACCCATTCTTATAATATGTGTGGATACCGTTTGTTATCGGGATCATCCCTATTTCTGTAAAAATACCTTCACATCAGTGAAGAAACTTGTAATCTCCCTTATCAAAACGTAGAACGCACAAAACAGAATAATGTAAGAAACTGCAGAAGCTAAAGTAATGTGACATGGCTGCCGTCAGTGCAGGAATAGCGCAGCATAGCGGCATTGTGCCTCTCTCCCCCACTCCGTCCGGTGAACTCATACACGAGGTGCATTTTTTTCGCTGATTCGTGTTAATGTTCAATGTATCTTTTTTTTTTTTTTGTCCATTTAAACGTTCGATTGCTTTATGGACTATTGCTGCTGTCCTTGAGTTTTATTTTCTAGATGACGTATACAGCTGCAAAAATCCACCGTCGATCTTTCGAACGTTGTTCATGGACAGTTTCTGAGTATTTTAGTACACTTATGATCATACAAAACAGAACACCTTCAACGACTAGAGATAGGACGTTCATATTAACAAGGCAGGTTCGTATGTTCTGCAGAAGTGATTAACATTTGAATCATGTCGTTGCGTGGGCTCAAGGTGAACATCGACATCGCGGCGCAACACTACGTACCGGTAAAACATGCCTACGGCAATCGTTGTCGCTATAAACCGAAGGTAATGGATAGTGTGACTTGAGCAGACGTGTAGGACGCCTCGGAAACGTATGCGCGAACCGTGTAAGTTGCCAGGACATGGGCACTTACACGTTAGCTTACCAACATTAGTACTAATAATAAAGGGACTGGCAATGGCATCAGATCATGACTCTATTGAATAATGGTAAATATGAGGCACTCTCGAGCAGTATTCCTTGCATGTCTGCATGATTAAGTCACTAACTTAAAGCGTTGGTGAAAAGTGTCGGAAGTTGAGAATTGTTGAATATAAAGTCTGCAGCTGGTAGTAGCTCGCCGGGCCGCCGTGGGCGGCAGGTAGCGGTCACCGGAAACGCGTGACAATACGGAGCTTTTGGGGATAGCCCGGTATCCGGAGCCACCTGCGCTGGGCAACACGTGGCGAAGACGGGAATTTCGTTTGCCTATGGGCATTATGACCTACTCGATGATTGAGTAGATCTCAGAAATGCCGTTGGAGGGATTTCGGCGATGATTGAGCATTCGACATTGGCCGAAACTGAGTATTCTTCCGCCGCCTTTTCGTACGCGTGCGAGACGGGAGAGTTGTGGAGTGGTGGACTTCGCCTTCAGCCATCGAGTGGTACGGACTTGGCGACTTGGTCATCGTCTTCGAAGGGAGATATACGGTCTGTATGGCAGCACTGGACCAACGCGTGTTCCGTGCAGAGTTCTGCGGTTAGAGATCTTTGTGTGCTCAGAAGCGAGATTTTCACCAATGCTTGACCACTTCCAACCACTTACCTAATATTCTTGATCTGGTAGTCATCCTTGCGAGGTGCTGAGTATTTATCGACACAGCTGCCGGCTCGGTTCCGGGAGGCTCACGCCGTGTCGGCGCGACCCGGCCGCCAGTGTGAACACCACAATTCAAAACCATGTGTTTGGTATCGAAGCGGCCGACAGTGTGAACGCAGCCTTAAGGCTACAGCAAGCTGGCGATCGGTCTGTATGTGGATGGAGCAAAACAAGAGGTTGAAGACTTGGTGCTGTTCGTCTCGAATAGCATCAAAGGGTCGCCGACCTTAACGTCCCATCCGACGTACGGTTCACTGTCTACAATGTCACGTGCCATGACTTCTGAAACAGTGCAGGTAGGTTTGGACGTTGGTGCAAAGGCTGGTGATCAGGGACTTCCCATCACCTCCACACCTCACCATGAAGTAGGTTACTGACAGCAAAAATTTTCCACCACCGGGAATCGAACCGTCTTTACCTCTGAGCCGAGCAACACCGAACAAGCGTGTGTTGGCGACCTTTACTACAACGCCGGGTTACAGTGTAGCTATAAAATGAAATATTCGTAAAGCAATACATAATCCGCCTCCTAGCAAGGTCAGCCCAGAAACGTAATGTGAAACTGTTGGAGAAGACTGGATGCGAGTGTGGACAGGCATTATCGCTCTACATTCACCTGGCGAGACAGCCGCCTAACCCCATCTGTCCCGGACCTCTGGGAGAGAGCGCGCCACTGGCAGGGCTGGGGCATGCAATCTCCGGGGAATTCCCGCGGGAGGCGCGGCCGGAAGTCATTACTGACCTCTGGGGAGGCAGCCTGCCTGCCACTGCCTCCCCCCCCTCCCTCCTCCCCCCTCCCCATCCACACTACAATCCTCACCCCAACCGGAGCCGAGGCTTGGCCGGCTCCTCTTTCTCCTCCACACTCCACCCCCCCCCCCCCCCCATCCTTTTCAAGCGTGCACACTCGCAGCCACATCTGCGCAGGCGCAGTACTGACACCTCCGGCTGCCGGGACACCCATTCTGATGGACAGAGCTGCGCGGTAGCCGCAGGCAGCACAGGGGAGTAGTCCACTGCGCTTTTCGCCGTGCGTCCTGTCGTGCAGTAGTTGGGCATCATTTACGTCTATATACTGGGTGATTTAAAAGTCAGTATAAATTTAAAAACTTAATAAACCACGGAGTAATGTAGATAGAGAGGTAAAAATTGACACATATGATTAGAATGACATGGGGTTTTATTAGCGCCGCCAACGCCAAGCGATAAGAGTGTTTACATAACAAAACTGTTGCATCCTTGAGCCTCCGGTTCTAGATGTACCCTTGACCGGTTAGTGGCTGACGCTACAGATCTTTATTTATGGAAATATACAGTACAATCACCAACAAATTTTACATATTCACATATACCTTTACCTTTTATCCAAATAAATACGGATTTATTAGGATTAAGTTTTCTTTTGCTACGTGTATACAATACAAGTGGAGAGGTAGAGTCATACGCAGATTTACCAAAGCCTTTATTAGCAATTTCAAACATATGATCAGTGTGAAACGAAATTACATCTCTATCATTAAAAGTTTCTAGTCCAGGTACACTTGGAACTCCGCTACCACCTCTTACCACGGCAACTGTCAACCATCCATTACCATGAGAGAAGGTATCGTTAATGGCCTGCTGCACAGGCAACTGCATTGAACGCCGTCAACATGCCTTAAGTTACGTTGTGCAAGACGCGACAGTTGGCTGCGACTGCGACGCTGCCCCCTCCTCTTTTCCCACCCTGGCAGACGGCGACACGGCCGCAACACGACAGGAGTCGTCGCCGTTTCCCAAGCTCCGGTCGGCGACGGCGGATTCAAATACATAAGAAAAATAAGAATTCCGATTTTCTTGCTGTAAAAAATACTGTATGTTAATGCAACAAAGTTACATCGGCTCCCAGAGTTAGTTTTTCGATACAGATTCTCCTTTTACTTTAAAAAATTGAAAAGTATCTCTTCCGGTTTTGCGTGTTTTTTTCGCTGTATATTACTTCTCTATTAATTGTGAGGAAAGTAAAAGGCACAAAAAATTGATGTTTGCGTATCTTACAGTTTCACATCACAGCTTGATAATGAGGTGTCTATTTTTCGGATATTCGTCACAGTTATTCCGGTACTTAATTTACAAGTAACCTACTGCATAAAATTTGAATTGTGTACAGGGAAAACTGTGGTCGCTGGCTACTTTACGTATGGTTCACGTTAGGTCATACATCGTTGGTGATGAAAAGAAGCTAACATATCGAAATTATTTTTAAAGTTGAGATCAGAAAGATATCGATCTCCGTTTCCGAGATTTGGGCTTATATATCTCCGGGAGCGTCGCGACTAGCCGCCAGTTCTGTCGACGCGCAACGAGAATCGTGTGGTCTTCACACGATAGAGAATGCATTTGTTTTGTTTCGCTGACACATTTGGACCTAATGAAACCATTTTATGTCATATTTCTCCTGTATGAGTTACTAATATTTCTCCATATGCTCTTGACAATTTCATTTAAAATGCCACGAAATGTAGGTTTCTTAAAGCCAAGTGATCAAGCAGAACCCATTTTCTTGGTTTTGCTGAGGCATCTGAACCTGTTCCAAGCTTTCTTTCTCGTTTATTTCTCTGATACGAGTCCCGAATATTCCTCCATTTGTTTTTGCGCATTTCACCTAAAATTCCAATGAAAGATAAGTTTATTAACAATAAGCGCACGCTAGCGTCATTGCATTGTTTCAAGTTCTTGACAACAAGGTAGGGTTACACCTTAAACATTTCTAGAATTTTGATTCTGAACGTCTACAGTAATACATTGGCAGAAATGTGGAAGAAATAATGTCCGTGCTTGTTCACAAAATTTACCCAAATTATACTTGTCAGTTTCTCCCATGCAGAAACTTTTGGAACAAGCTAAGGCAACTTTCATAGCTGATTGAATCTTTATTCCCATCCAAATGAACTTCCATATTCTTATATTCTGACAGCATACATCGTTATGGATGACATGAACATTTAATCTTGCCAAGCTGCACTCAAAAGATGACTCCAGGATTTACAAAAGACGAATTTCAATTGTGAACTGAGTCAGACCAGAAGGGCCTTGTAAAACGGTAGTGCACTTTTGGCACAAGTTTTTTGAGCACCATCTTCTACCAATGAATTGAAGTGAATGTGACAAATTACTTATTGCAGCATACTGTTTGCGCAATCTGTTGAGAAACGCCTTCCTCAAAAACGAACATCTATTGATTACAGAAAGCTGTACAACAATCTGGTGGTGGTTTTTCACAACTAGAAGGTATCATCAAGACACCAATTTACCGTTTACTTTCAAAGTGAAGGTATTGTAAAATGTAACTTTCTCGTTGTACTTTAGATCGTTCATTTTATAATGTACTTGCCGTTTTCAATTTTTATCGTCACAAAAAAGAGTAATGCGAAAATTGACCTTCAAGTTCATTTTCATCATTCTAATTCTACATCTGCATGGATTATACTGATTTTCATAACAGGCCTGAAAAATTTGCATTAATGGGAAAATATTATATATTTCACTCACCTGCCAGTTTCAACTGTGCACCAATTTCTTCCCAAATTCTGTCTCTGAACATAGTGTCTCTATATTTAGGGTTCTTCAAATCGTAAAGGCAAGGATGTTGCGAGACCAGCTCACAGAGCATCACATCCTGTGAGTGGCTCATTTCAGTTTTCCTTGACTGGCTCGATATCTTTCTGGCAGCCGTTCGTCTTTGTGTCGTGCGACTTCCGTCGCAACACTGCTCACTGGTGCAGTGCTGCGGCAGCTGCCGCAACAGTCGCGCGTCGCATCCCAAACTCGAACTGCGCATGCGCCAGCTGGCAACTTCTGACGTCACGTAGCGACCCGTCGCAGTCGCTAGTGTGCGTCGCGTCTTGGACCACGTACCTTTACAGGAGATACCGACCTCGTCGTCGCACAACAATTTACAAAAATATAGAAAACATCGAACTAACAACAACAACAGGCAACAAGAAAAATCACATTCCAGTGAAGAGTCTTGCAGCAAACGCGCTCGTTGATGGACCATGCGTGTTTCTTGGATGTACTCTTAATTTTAGCTTGGACATTAACGATACCTTCTCTCATGGTAATGGATGGTTGACAGCTAGACGCGTGAAAGACCTCTTGCGTTTGTCGTTTGGTGATGATCGTGTGCTCAGCCGCCACTTTCGTCATGCTTTGCCTCCCAGGTCCCTAGACGTCAGTCTGTGCGATTATTAGCTTTGGGGTTACCTGAAGTGTATCGTGATCGACCGACATCTCTAGGGATGCTGAAAGACAACATCCGACGCCAATGCCTCACCATAACTCCAGACATGCTTTACAGTGCTTTTCACAACATTATTCCTCGATTACAGCTATTGTTGAGAAATTATGGTAGACATATTGAGCATTTCGTTTAAAGAACATCATCTTTGCTTTGTCTTAATTTGTTGTGCTAATTATTGCTATTCTGATCAGATGAAGCGCCATCTGTCGGACATTTTTTGAACTTTTGCATTTTTCTTTGGTTCTAGTAAAACCCCATGTCACTCCAAGCATGTGTGTCAATTTGTACCTCTCTATCTACATTATTCCGTGATTTGTTCAGTTTTCAAATTTATACTGACTGGAAATCGCTCAGGATAGAAATTTGAAATCTGGAGCGGGTTTTGATCTTATTCTGAAGGCGTCCATCAACAAGGAATTTCGAAATTCCAGGCGCAAGGAGGATGAATGGTTTTTTGAAAGCATGTCCCTATTAAGCTAGACTTAAGAGAAGACGTCCATCAACAAGGAATTTCGAAATTCCGTGCGCAAGGGGGATGACTGGTATTTTCGAAAGCATGTCCTTATTAAGCTAGACTTACGAAAATCGGTATTAGATTTCTCGGCCAGAAATAAAGAAACTCGTATTTCAGCATTTTTGGAAATTTAACCCCTATGGGAGTGCATTAATCGGTAAAATCTCATTTGAAAATAAATAGTTGTTACAGAACTACTCAATTGTTTTTAAAGTTTCATCTATGAAAACTGGTGTTTGACTTCTTGGTTACAAGTAAAACGATACGTGGTCCAGTGTTTTTGGAAATTCAGTACCTAAGAGGATGAAATAGGAAACGAAATGTCTTTCAGAAATATTTAATTATGAAAGCACTTTAGAAGGCTTTTAATCTACGAAAATTTGGATTTGAGGTCTCGGTTTAAAAAAAAGAAAAAAAAGAAACACATGTTTCAGTATTTTAAACATAGCTGCGCAACAGCAACGGTTCCACGTAATAAGACTAAAAACAGCCGACCAGTTGCAATGGATAAAGTAATCTTTACCTAGGTTTCGACACATTTAAACAATGATACATCATTCCATATTAATGTAATACTGCCGCCTTCTGAAGAAGACAGGTTTAAATCTGTCGAAACCTAGGTAAAGATTACTTTATCCATTGCCACTGGTCGGCTGTTTTTAGTCTTAACACATGTTTCATTATTTCTGGAAATTCAGTGCCTAAGGGGATGAAACAGGGGTGAAGCGTTTTACGAATGTATTTCACTGTGAAAGCAGTTTACTGCTAAATCATTGAAAATTGGTATTTGACTTCTTGTTTGGAAATGAAAAAAAATAACTGTTTGATGGTTTTTGTAAATTGAACCCCTAAGGTGCTAAAATAGGGCCAGACCAATTCACTGACTCATCATCGCCCAGACATAACCGCTAAGGAGAGAGACTTGAGACGGTATGGATGATAGACCATAGGCATCGTTTAAGCAGAATTGTTCGAAAATCCACCCCTGAGTAAGTGAAATAGGAGATGGAACGCATTTTGAAAATATGTCACTGTTAAGGCAGTTTTGAAGAAAGAACAACGAAAACGGTTAATTGGTTTTTCAGTCAGAAATAAAGATACGTATGTTTCAACGTTTTTGGAAATTCATCTACTAATGGGGTAAAATAGTGGATGAAAGTTTTTTTAAAAAACGAATGATTATTACACAGATACTAAAGCAGTTTTAAAGCCTCATCTATGGAAATTGGTATTTGACTTCTTGGTTGGAAATAAGGAAACACGTATTTCAGCGAATTTGGAAATTCTAAGGTCATCAGTCCCTAAGCTTACACACTACTTAACCTAAATTACCCTAAGGACAAACACACACAAGCCCGAGGGACGACTCGAACTTCCATCGGGATCAGCCGCATAGTCCATGACTTCAGCGCCCAGACCGCTCAGCTAATCCCACGCGGTTTAACTTCTGAGGTCATCAGTCACCTAGAACTTAGAACTACTTAAACCCAACTAACCTAAGAACATCACACACATCCATGCCCGAGGCAGGATTCGATCCTGCTTCCGTGGCAGTTGCGCGGTTCCAGACTGTAGCGCCTCGAACCGCTCAGTCACCCCGGCCGTCTAGAAATAAGTGTTCCACTGGTTTTGGGGGAGATATTTCATCATCATCATCATCCTTTAAGACTGATTATGCCTTTCAGCGTTCAGTTTGGAGCATAGCCCCCCTTATAAAATTCCTCCATGATCCCCTATTCAGTGCTAACATTGGTGTCTCTTCTGATGTTAAGCCTATTACTTCAAAATCATTCTTAACCGAATCCAGGTACCTTCTCCTCGGTCTGCCCCGACTCCTCCTACCCTCTACTGCTGAATCCATGAGTCTCTTGGGTAACCTTGCTTCTCCCATGCGTGTAACATGACCCCACCATCTAAGCCTGTTCGCCCTGACTGCTACATCTATAGAGTTCATTCCCAGTTTTTCTTTGATTTCCTCATTGTGGACACCCTCCTGCCATTGTTCCCATCTACTAGTACCTGCAATCATCCTAGCTACTTTCATATCCGTAACCTCAACCTTGTAACCTGAATCCACCCAGCTTTCGCTCCCATACAACAAAGTTGGTCGAAAGATTGAACGGTGCACAGATAACTTAGTCTTGGTACTGACTTCCTTCTTGCAGAAGAGAGTAGATCGTAGCTGAGCGCTCACTGCATTAGCTCTGCTACACCTCGCTTCCAGTTCTTTCACTATGTTGCCATCCTTTGAGAATATGCATCCTAAGTACTTGGAACCGTCCACCTGTTCTAACTTTGTTCCTCCTATTTGGCACTCAATCCGTATATATTTCTTTCCCACTGACATTACTTTCGTTTTGGAGAAGCTAATCTTCATACCATAGTCCTTACGTTTCTGATCTAGCTCTGAAATATTACTTTGTAAACTTTCGGTCGAACCTGCCATCACAACTAAGTCATCCGCATATGCAAGACTGCTTATATTGTGTTCACATATCTTAATCTCACCCAGCCAGTCTATTGTTTTCAACATATGACCCATAAATAATATGAACAACAGTGGAGACAGGTTGCAGCCTTGTCTTACCCCTGAAACTACTCTGAACCATGGACTCAATTTACTGTCAACTCTAACTGCTGCCTGACTGTCTATGTAAAGACCTTTAATTGGTTGCAAAAGTTTGCCTCCTATTCCATAATCTCGTAGAACAGACAATAACTTCCTCCTAGGAACCCGGTCATATGCCTTTTCTAGATCTATAAAGCATAGATACAATTCCCTGTTCCACTCATAACACTTCTCCATTATTTGCCGTAAGCTAAAGATCTGGTCGCGACAACCTCTAAGAGGCCTAAACCCACACTGATTTTCATCCGATTGGTCCTCAACTAATACTCGCATTTTCTTTTCAACAATACCTGAGAAGATTTTACCCACAACGCTGATTAAGGAGATACCTCTGTAGTTGTTAAAATCTTTTCTGTTTCCATGTTTAAAGATTGGTGTGATTACTTCTTTTGTCCAGTCTGATGGAACCTGTCCCGACTCGCAGGCCATTTCAGTTATCCTGTGTAGCCATTTAAGACCTGACATTCCACTGTATTTGATGATTTCCGACTTAATTTCTTCCACCCCAGCTGCTTTATTGCACTGCAATCTATTGACCCCCCCCATGAACCACGGACCTTGCCGTTGGTGGGGAGGCTTGCGTGCCTCAGCGATACAGATAGCCGTACCGTAGGTGCAACCACAACGGAGGGGTATCTGTTGAGAGGCCAGACAAACATGTGGTTCCTGAAGAGGGGCAGCAGCCTTTTCAGTAGTTGCAAGGGCAACAGTCTGGATGATTGACTGATCTGGCCTTGTAACAATAACCAAAACGGCCTTGCTGTGCTGGTACTGCGAACGGCTGAAAGCAAGGGGAAACTACAGCCGTAATTTTTCCCGAGGGCATGCAGCTTTACTGTATGATTACATGATGATGGCGTCCTCTTGGGTAAAATATTCCGGAGGTAAAATAGTCCCCCATTCGGATCTCCGGGTGGGGACTACTCAAGAGGATGTCGTTATCAGGAGAAAGAAAACTGGCGTTCTACGGATCGGAGCGTGGAATGTCAGATCCCTTAATCGGGCAGGTAGGTTAGAAAATTTGAAAAGGGAAATGGATAGGTTGAAGTTAGATATAGTGGGAATTAGTGAAGTTCGGTGGCAGGAGGAACAAGACTTCTGGTCAGGTGACTACAGGGTTATAAACACAAAATCAAATAGGGGTAAAGCAGGAGTAGGTTTAATAATGAATAGGAAAATAGGAATGCGGGTAAGCTACTACAAACACCATAGTGAACGCATTATTGTGGCCAAGATAGATACGAAGCCCACGCCTACTACAGTAGTACAAGTTTATATGCCAACTAGCTCTGCAGATGACGAAGAAATTGAAGAAATGTATGATGAAATAAAAGAAATTATTCAGATTGTGAAGGGAGACGAAAATTTAATAATCTTGGGTGACTGGAATTCGAGTGTAGGAAAAGGGAGAGAAGGAAACGTAGTAGGTGAATATGGATTGGGGGACAGAAATGAAAGAGGAAGCCGCCTGGTCGAATTTTGCACAGAGCACAACATAATCATAACTAACACTTGGTTTAAGAATCATGAAAGAAGGTTGTATACATGGAAGAACCCTGGAGATACTAAAAGGTATCAGATAGATTATATAATGGTAAGACAGAGATTTAGGAACCAGGTTTTAAATTGTAAGACATTTCCAGGGGCAGATGTGGATTCTGACCACAATCTATTGGTTATGACCTGTAGATTAAAACTGAAGAAACTGCAAAAAGGTGGGAATTTAAGGAGATGGGACCTGGATAAACTAAAAGAACCAGAGGTTGTACAGAGATTCAGGGAGAGCATAAGGGAGCAATTGACAGGAATGGGGGAAATAAATACAGTAGAAGAAGAATGGGTAGCTTTGAGGGATGAAGTAGTGAAGGTAGCAGAGGATCAAGTAGGTAAAAAGACTAGGGCTAGTAGAAATCCTTGGGTAACAGAAGAAATATTGAATTTAATTGATGAAAGGAGAAAATATAAAAATGCAGTAAGTGAAACAGGCAAAAAGGAATACAAACGTCTCAAAAATGAGATCGACAGGAAGTGCAAAATGGCTAAGCAGGGATGGCTAGAGGACAAATGTAAGGATGTAGAGGCCTATCTCACTAGGGGTAAGATAGATACCGCCTACAGGAAAATTAAAGAGGCCTTTGGAGATAAGAGAACGACTTGTATGAATGTCAAGAGCTCAGATGGAAACCCAGTTCTAAGCAAAGAAGGGAAAGCAGAAAGGTGGAAGGAGTATATAGAGGGTCTATACAAGGGCGATGTACTTGAGGACAATATTATGGAAATGGAAGAGGATGTAGATGAAGATGAAATGGGAGATATGATACTGCGTGAAGAGTTTGACAGAGCACTGAAAGACCTGAGTCGAAACAAGGCTCCCGGAGTAGACAATATTCCATTGGAACTACTGACGGCCGTGGGAGAGCCAGTCCTGACAAAACTCTACCATCTGGTGAGCAAGATGTATGAGACAGGCGAAATACCCTCAGACTTCAAGAAGAATATAATAATTCCAATCCCAAAGAAAGCAGGTGTTGACAGATGTGAAAATTACCGAACTATCAGCTTAATAAGTCACAGCTGCAAAATACTAACACGAATTCATTACAGACGAATGGAAAAACTAGTAGAAGCCAACCTCGGGGAAGATCAGTTTGGATTCCGTAGAAACACTGGAACACGTGAGGCAATACTGACCTTACGACTTATCTTAGAAGAAAGATTAAGGAAAGGCAAACCTACGTTTCTAGCATTTGTAGACTTAGAGAAAGCTTTTGACAATGTTGACTGGAATACTCTCTTTCAAATTCTAAAGGTGGCAGGGGTAAAATACAGGGAGCGAAAGGCTATTTACAATTTGTACAGAAACCAGATGGCAGTTATAAGAGTCGAGGGACATGAAAGGGAAGCAGTGGTTGGGAAGGGAGTAAGACAGGGTTGTAGCCTCTCCCCGATGTTATTCAATCTGTATATTGAGCAAGCAGTAAAGGAAACAAAAGAAAAATTCGGAGTAGGTATTAAAATTCATGGAGAAGAAATAAAAACTTTGAGGTTCGCCGATGACATTGTAATTCTGTCAGAGACAGCAAAGGACTTGGAAGAGCAGTTGAATGGAATGGACAGTGTCTTGAAAGGAGGATATAAGATGAACATCAACAAAAGCAAAACAAGGATAATGGAATGTAGTCTAATTAAGTCGGGTGATGCTGAGGGAATTAGATTAGGAAATGAGGCACTTAAAGTAGTAAAGGAGTTTTGCTATTTGGGGAGCAAAATAACTGATGATGGTCGAAGTAGAGAGGATATAAAATGTAGGCTGGCAATGGCAAGGAAAGCGTTTCTGAAGAAGAGAAATTTGTTAACATCGAGTATAGATTTAAGTGTCAGGAAGTCATTTCTGAAAGTATTCGTATGGAGTGTAGCCATGTATGGAAGTGAAACATGGACGATAAATAGTTTGGACAAGAAGAGAATAAAAGCTTTCGAAATGTGGTGCTACAGAAGAATGCTGAAGATTAGATGGGTAGATCACATAACTAATGAGGAAGTATTGAATAGGATTGGGGAGAAGAGAAGTTTGTGGCACAACTTGACCAGAAGAAGGGATCGGTTGGTAGGACATGTTCTGAGGCATGAAGGGATCACCAATTTAGTATTGGAGGGCAGCGTGGAGGGTAAAAATCGTAGAGGGAGACCAAGAGATGAATACACTAAGCAGATTCAGAAGGATGTAGGTTGCAGTAGGTACTGGGAGATGAAAAAGCTTGCACAGGATAGAGTAGCATGGAGAGCTGCATCAAACCAGTCTCAGGACTGAAGACCACAACAACAACAACAATCTATTGACGATTTTCTCCACTTCCGCAAATGTGATCCTATTTCCATCATCATTCCTATCCCATTGTACCTCGAAATCTGAAACATTACTGATCGTATTTTCACCTACATTGAGCAACTCTTCAAAATATTCCCTCCATCTGCCCAAGGCATCCACATGATTAACCAGCAGTTTTCCTGACCTGTCCAAAATACTTGTCATTTCCTTCTTACCTCCCTTTCAAAGACTGCTAATTACACTCCAGAATGGCTTTCCAGTAGCTTGACCTATAGTCTCCAACTTATTTCCAAATTATTCCCAAGATTTCTTCTTGGATGCTGCAATTTTCTGTTTGGCTTTGTTTCTTTCTTCAACATAACTTTCTCTGTCTACCTGAGTTCTAGTATGTACCCATTTTGGATACGCCTTCTTTTTCCTTTTACAGGCTGCCTTGACTGTGTCTTTCCATCAAGCTGTTTGCTTCATCCTACTTTTACACACTACTGTTCCAAGACATTCTTTAGCCACTTCTAGTACTGTGTCCCTGTACCTTGTCCATTAATTTTTCCAATGACTGTAATTGACTCCGTTCAACTAACTGGTACCTTTCTGAGATCGCTGCTATGTACTTGTGCCTGATTTCCTTATCCTGAAGTTCTCCACTCTTATCCTCCTACGTATGGACCTGACCTCCTGCACTTTTGCCTCACAATCCCAATTTCACTGCAGATTAAATAATGATCAGTGTCATCAAAGAATCCCCTGAATACACGTGTGTCCCTCACAGCCTTCCCGAATTCATGATCTGTTATTATATAGTCAATGACAGACCTGCCTTCCCAAGTATACCAGTGAATGTTCTTATGTTTAAAAAAGGAGTTTGTGATTACTAAGCCCATACTAGCACAGAAATCCAAGAGTTGTTTCCCGTTCCTGCTGGCCTCCATATCCTCTCCAAATTTACCCGTAACCTTTTCATACCCTTCTGTTCGATTTCCAATCATGGCGTTAAAATCACCCATGAGCAGAACACTGTCCTTGTCCTTTACTCTAACAACTACACCACTGAGTGCCTCATAAAAACTATCCATCTTATCTTGATCTGTCCCTTCACAATGCGAATATATTGACACAACCCTAATTTTCTTGCTAGACACTGTCAAATCTATCCACATCAATCGTTTGTTTACATACCTTATTGCAACTACGCTGGGTTCCATTTCTTTCCTGATGTAAAGCCCTACACCCCATTGTGCTATTCCTGCTTTGACTCCTGACAGGTAGACCTTGTATTCTCCCACTTCCTCTTCTTTCTCACTCCTTACCCGAATGTCACTAACAGCTAAAACATCCAGCCCCATCTTACTTGCAGCCTCTGCCAGCTCTACCTTCTTCCCAGAGTAGCCCCCATTGATATTAATAGCTCCCCATCTCATTACCATTTGTTTGCCAAGTCGTATCTTACGAGTTCCTGGTTTGTCAGTTAGAGGTGGGACTTCGTCACCTCCAAAGGTCCGAGGCATTTTGCTCTGATTGTTACCAGCATCATATTTAAAGTACCAGGGAAGCAGGTTGTTAGCCTTACTTGCCACGAGTCCCATTGGGTTTTACCCCTAACGGCTGAGGGACTAACCGGTGGATTTGGTAGTCTTTGTCGTATGAGCACAAAGGTGACCACGACTCAGAATACGTCCGAGATGCCCAGCCTTATTCCAGAGTAACTGGTGTCCCGACTGTCGGGACCACTTACTTGGCCACTCATACGTTGCCCGTGGTTCATGAACTAGGACATGACTACAGGAACCCACACCATGAAACACGGGGAGATATTACGTGATATTAAACAATTTTAAAGCTAAATCTATGAAAACTGACATTCCACTGGTTTTTGGGAGAGGTATTTCCTGATATTAATAAATGTTAAAGCCAAAATTATGAATAACGGCATTTAACTTCTCGGTTACGTACTAAGGAATATGTGTTAGGAGATGACAGTTTCTATGGAAATATCACCACACCACGCAAAAGGATTGATAAACAGAAACCTTGGACCCCAGTTACCAGAATCACTGTTTAGTCAGAAGTTTATTCGGAAAAGACCACACTTCTAAGCACCTACCTAGCGTGAAAAGCTTAGGTGTTGCAATTTGTGAACAACTGATTAAAGAAAAAAAAAATCTGTGGAGACCATACAGTCTACATGAGTGGGACAGTTATTTGTAAACGAGTTGGCAAATTAGACACAGAGTCCGCGGAAGCAAGAGTGCATGTTCAGAAGAACTGAGACGAAAAGTGTTGTCGTGCTGTTTCATAAGTTTTTTTTTTTTTTTCCTTGGTATGGGGAGGAGGTGGAGAGTTATACGTTTCTGGCCGGTGTGATACTGCCCGCCACGAATTCCTCCCCTGTGCCAACGTCTTCACCACAACGTAGCACTTGCGTCCTACAGCATCCGGTAATTGTTGAATGGACTTCAATACCTGTCTTTCTCTACAGTTTTAATCCCCCATAGATTTCTTTAGTAAGATACAAGTTATTCCCTGAAGTGATAACACATGTCTTATCAGACTATCACTTCTTCTCAGTGTTTTCCCGATGTTCCTTTCTTTGTCGCTTATGCGGAGAACCTCCTTTCTCTTTACCTTATAAGTTCAAATAATTTTCAACACCCTTGTGCAGCACCACATCAAAATTGCTTCACTTCTCTTCTGTTTAGGTTTCTTCACAGTCCACGTTTCGCCGGCCGGTGTGGCCGAGCGGTTCTAAGCGCTTCAGTCTGGAACCGCGCGACCGCTACGGTCGCAGGTTCGAATCCTGCCTTGGGCATGGATGTGTGTTATGTCCTTAGGTTAGTTTCGTTTAAGTAGATCTAAGTTATAGGGGACTGATGACCTCAGAACTTAAGTCCCATAGTGCTCAGAGCCATTTTTGAGTCCAAGTTTCACTACCATGCACTGCCGTGCTCCTAACGGACAATTTCAGAAATTTTGTACTCAGTTTAAGGCCTATGCGAACTGATTTTCGCCAGAAATGCTATCTTGTACAAATCTGCTTTTTATGTATTCCTTGCTTTGTCCAGTATGTTATTTACGATACCTTAATTTCGTCTATTTCGTGATCAGCAGTTTTCATGCTATTTCTCGTTTCTGCTACTTCTCATCATTTTCGTCTTTCTTCGGTTTACTCACAAACCATATTTTCTATTAATTAGATTCTCATTACGTGTCCTGTAATTCTTCTTCCGTTCCACCGTGGATTGCAACGTCAGCAGGATATCTTCATTTCCATTATTATTTCTTTACTGTTTAAAGTGAACAGTAGGGGTGAAAGACTGCTAGCCTGACTTACATCCTTTTTAATTCGAACACTTCTTTCATAGTACTTTCTTAGTACTTCATTGTTATTGTTCCCTTTTGGTTGTCCTGCATAAGATACGTTATCCGCCTTTCCCTCAGGTTCACATGGTAGAAACCTTTTCTAGGCCGACAAATCCTATGAAGCTGTCTTCCTTCCATTATCAGACGCAGTGCGAGAACAGCCTCCTTGTTATATTTATCTTTCCGAAAGCCAAACGTATCTTCATAGAGGAACTCCTCGATTTTCTTTTCCATTCTTCTGTATGTTATTGTAGTCAGAGACTTGGAAGCATGAAATGGTAAGCTGATTACACGTTAGTTTTCGCACGTATTTGCAATTTGTCTCCAGCCTCATAGAACTCTACACAACAACTTGAATAGCTGTTTGTCTCCCACTTCCCACAATCATTTCAGAGCATCTGAAGGAGTGAAAAATATGCCTTCCGCCTTATTTGACTGCATGTCTTCCACAACTCTATTAAGCTCTCTCTCTAATACTGGATTCCGTATGTCTTTCTTATCGACTCACATTTATTCCTCAATGACGTTGAAAGGTCTCTGTTGGATTCCTTTCATGTTTGATTTCTTAAATCTGTTGTCATTTATGGAAGAAATTCCTCTTCTAAATTTACTGTGGCGTTTCTGACTATCTGGGAGGAGACTGAGTAGTGGAACGTGTTACTTTTACACATAAACAAGAACGATCTGTGACACTACTACACTTTAAAACACAGTTTATATGTAATTCATGTCACACAGTCTCATACGGAACCTACATCCGCTTTCTTTTATATACTGTATTTGATAAGATACTGTCATCCCCCTTCCCTTCTGTGTGAGAGGATGAATGAGCAAATGTATTTCTAGTTGCATGCTTGAGGGTAGCAGACAAGGCTGTCTGCTAGAGAACAGTAGGACCAACGTCGGAACAGGCAGCTACGCTTTCTAAAAGCAAAGAGGTTTCTATCCTTAGTATGGTTCTGTCCGTCCGTTGTCATGTTGGTATAGGAAGCTGCCCCTCTGGCCACTTCCGTTTTGTATTTCGGAAGCACGCTCGGTAGGAGCGCAGGTCAGTCTGTCCGTGGCGAGCGTCTGAAGTGGTAAGATCTCCGGCTAAGCGCGTGTCTGCTAAGTCCGTAGGACAATGGATTTCTTAAGTTCAGCCTAACTGAAAATTTCATCACCTTTATTTCAGGTTTAGCTCTAAAATTTATGTTATCTTAAATTGCAGCGCAGTGTAATTCTGGTGTGAAGTTCAGATTATTTTCCGGTAGTTGCTTTGTCACTACTTTGTGAGTAAAGTGGAACGACGTGTTGATCAGTAACTGTAACTAA
Source organism: Schistocerca piceifrons (assembly GCF_021461385.2). Taxonomy (NCBI): domain Eukaryota; kingdom Metazoa; phylum Arthropoda; class Insecta; order Orthoptera; family Acrididae; genus Schistocerca; species Schistocerca piceifrons. The sequence continues at coordinate 486,109,777 of NC_060143.1, read as the reverse complement.
GATCAATCTTAAATGCGAATGCTTGTGTGATTATAACGTCTCGTCTTGACAATACTTTTCAATATAGCAACTTTTCTTTATGTTCAACCCACGTGGGGTGTACTTTGCGAGACCAGTACCACGTGCTTATATAACTGATTGACCCATCAGGTTAATAGTAAGACGTTAGTAACCAGTTCGAGGTTTTTCTTTTGTAAATTGCTTTTCGATCTAATTTATTTTAATTATCAAAACTATTGTCGAGTTATACGCTTTGTGTAAACCAAGTTGACCACGTGAAGCATGTGGTGTAATCATCAAAGTAGCCCTGAGCTATTCTTTTTGGGAAGATTTCACAGAGAATTTAGTATACCAGTGTGTGGTAATTACATGACGGACAGGATTGTGCTATGAACGTAATTTCTTTGGGTGAAAACTGAATCTGTTGGTTGTGGTTAGTTTCCTCTTGCATGTGTTTCAACGTTCTTCGTGTGTTATTTTATGAATGCAGTGTTGTATGCAGTCTCTCAATCTTGGCTCCGTATTTGATGTGTTCCGTAAGATTACAATCTCACATTTTCACAATCCTAAATAAGGCACCAGCTCAGTTATAACTCACGTTTAATATGCTGAAATTTCAATGATCAATCTTAAAATAAATTTCCAAATATAAACTGATTTCTTTCTTTTTATTTAAATTCTCTTATATGTATATATATCACCAGTTGTCGTACGACTATTAAAAGATTATAATTAATGTTAGTCTGGTTGGGAATTTGGTAAGCTAGACAGGATACCAGGTGAAACAGTTCCGCAGTAATGCAAGGTTAACTTCCCCAGACAGTTCACAGCTTTTAACCCGCTTTTATTGTCCATCAGTACCGCTTTCATCATACCAAATTAAAGTAACAAACTTACAACGTCATCAGAGAAGTCCTCCCTCTCGTAGAGGCCTTCAGTGCACTGTTTCCGCCTATCTCCCCTCCCCTCTACGTTTAACGGAGGACTTTTCTATTGCACTCTGTATGTTCATGCTTGCAACCCCGTCTTAATCTACGACGATGGTGTCTCTCGTCGGATGCTGGAGTATTTTCACTGACTTTACGCGACAATAAGGCGGCCTAGAATTCTAGATTTTATACAAATATTGCAAGAGGTCTGTCTAAGACAAACGAAAATCCCTGCATTAAAAAAAAAAAAATACTGTTTCTTGTGGCGTATTATTCTCAACCACGAATTTTTCCCGCACACCGTGACAAAAATTGTCAGAATGGACCCGACTCTGTTGTTGCCGAACAACAAACATGTAGACTGACATTGTGTATCGATTTTTTTTTCTACGGTATGAGTACAATGATTGACCGTCGATGAAACCGTAGGCACACGGACCGTGATGCCGAACGTCGACATCGAGCGCGCCGAGTTAAACGTAACTCTGGACGCTCAGGAGGAGGAGGAGGAGGAGATTAGTGTTTAACGTCCCGTTGACAACGAGGTCATTAGAGACGGAGCGCAAGCTCGGGTGAGGGAAGGATGGGGAAGGAAATCGGCCGTGCCCTTTCAAAGGAACCATCCCGGCATTTGCCTGAAGCGATTTACGGAAATCACGGAAAACCTAAATCAGGATGGCCCGAGACGAGATTGAACCGTCGTCCTCCCGAATGCGAGTCCAGTGTGCTAACCACTGCGCCACCACGCTCGGTAGGACGCTCAGGAAAGAAGCGACTTGTGCACGCGGTACGCGCACCACAACATACGCGAGCGGCTGTATCTGGGTCACACACCACAATGTTCACGAAGTGGATAGATTCAGAATGTTTACGGTAGTTGTATTAAAACGCACATTTGCTCCTTTGTCCATATGCTAATCACGTTGAATTGCTTATAGCGGATATGTTATACGGTTGTGTTACAAGGCAAAAAGAAAAGTTCCATGTCCTGTCAGTACGGACATCGGCTGCTAAAAGTTCCATAATAAATAGTGCGATACAAATTCTTATTTGATTACTGTTCCCATTCAGTAGCAAAATCTCTACACGTCAAATAAAAAACGTAAAACATGGAATTACAAAAAATCTTACCGCAAATAGTGTTCTCTTGTAGATTAAGCCTATCGAACAAACTTACTCCTCATGAATACTGCACATACATTTACATAATTTTGATTTAGTATGGTGCGAACCGCACCACATCAGTATTTACCTTACCATTCAGGAACGCTACGTATTTCACTTTACCGACCATGCCAATTCGATGACCGTACCTAGCGTTTTACCATCCACTGAAAATTTTAATCGGTGATATGTTATTAACTGACGTTTAATTGTGACAAATTGTATCAAAAACATTGCATTTATTATGCATACTCAGTGTGCTGTGGTCCTGAAACGGAATATTTTCTTATTACACAAGATATAATAATCCTTTAATCAGCAATATGACGTTTACTGTAATTTTATTACAACAAATCATGCAATTACTGACGGGTTTTAAAGAGACCTTGAGTTTTGTGATGCTTAGAAAAGGCATGTATATACAGGGTGTTACAAAAAGGTACGGCTAAACTTTCAGGAAACATTCCTCACACACAAAGAAAGAAAATATATTATGTGGACATGTGTGCGGAATCGCTTACTTTCCATGTTAGAGCTCATTTTATTACTTCTCTTCAAATCACATTAATCATGGAATGGAAATACACAGCAACAGAACGTACCAGCGTGACTTCAAACACTTTGTTACAGGAAATGTTCAAAATGTCCTCCGTTAGCGAGGATACATGCATCCACCCTCCGTCGCATGGAATCCCTGATGCGCTGATGCAGCCCTGGAGAATGGCGTATTGTATCACAGCCGTCCACAATACGAGCACGAAGAGTCTCTACAATTGGTACCGGGGTTGCGTAGACAAGAGCTTTCAAATGCTCCCATAAATGAAAGTCAAGAGAGTTGAGGTCAGGAGAGCGTGGAAGCCATGGAATTGGTCCGCCTCTACCAATCCATCGGTCACCGAATCTGTTGTTGAGAAGCGTACGAACACTTCGACTGAAATGTGGAGGAGCTCCATCGTACATGAACCACATGTTGTGTCGTACTTGTAAAGGCACATGTTCTAGCAGCACAGGTAGAGTATCGCGTATGAAATCATGATAACGTGCTCCATTGAGTGTAGGTGGAAGAACATACCGATGAAACTAAAATAAGCTCTAACATGGAAAGTTTCCGGACACATGTCCACATAACATCTTTTCTTTATTTGTGTGTGAGGAATGTTTCCTGAAAGTTTGGCCGTACCTTTTTGTAACACCCTGTATATGGGCTTCAACTGAAAATCAGTACGGCGTCTCGCGGGTTTGTACTGAAGCGAGATGGCCTGCATGTGACGTAGGTGGCGTTCTTCCGTCTCGTTGGTCAACGTTGCGACGCACGTTCAGAATATCTGTGGTGTTAGATATTGCTCTGCAAGTTCGGAAAGATTCCCCGATGTCTTTTTTCCACGCTAAGTTGTCAGAAAATCGGCACGCTCATCGTTCGGCGTTCGAGTGCACAGTCCGTGTGCCGACGGCTTAAAGGATCACTTCGCCATCTATCATCTCCTTTTATCTGTGCACGCCAGCCCGAAAACCGTTTCAACAGTTCCTCGGTTTTCAAAGTAGTTCAATGTATTTGATTTGTTGCTTCATCTGTCAGCGTACAGTTACGAACGTTCTTCATCTACTAACATCTCTTCGATAGGTCAGTGTTGAAATGAAAAGATTAAGGTTGATGGTGACGTTCAAATGGTTCAAAGGGCTCTGAGCACTATGGGACTTAACATCTGAGGTCATCAATCCTCCAGGACTTAGAACTACTTAAACCTAACTAACCTAAGGACATCACACACATCCATGCCCGAGACAGGATTCGAACCTGCGACAGTAGCAGTCACGCGGTTCCGGACTGAAGCGCCTAGAACCGCTCGGCCACCGCGGCCGGCTGATGACGAGGGAATTAGAGACGAAGTATGAGTTCTAATTCAAAGAAAGTTGATCGTGTCTTTTTTAAACGCACTATTATTGCACCAGATTCGATTGATATAAAAGTTTTCTCAGTATGATACCCCGTCATAATATAAAAGAACTGCACCGGAGAGAAAACGTTTCGGCCACGGTTATGGTGTCCACCTTCTGGGTGACTACTATCGCATTTGTCTCAAGCGACTTGGGAAAACCGTAAAAGTCAAACTGGCTGAATAGACAGGGATCCGAGATGCCGCCCTCTTGGATAGGAGTTTAGTGTACTACCAATTGCTCTACTTTATTCAGTGCAGTTGATAATTTAAAGATGAACGAAAAGCGTGTTTCGGAAGTGGAGTCGAGTGGTGCAGGCAGAAAATTGTGAACTAGTTATTCATTCTTTTTCTGTTTTTCGAGATGATTATAGTCGATTGCAGCAGGCGGATCTAAGTGTTCCTGTCATGGGCTTCCGTAGATAATTAGCATTGATTCGTTGCGATCTCCATGGAATGTGCACTGCCCATTCAGGCAGGGTGTTAGCCCCATATAGCCACTGAAATTTTCATGTTTTTATCTTCTGTCTTGTGTCTTCCACATTATGTTTTTATGATTTTGTACGCTCTACTTTAACGCCATGATAAAGTCAGAGTTGAAACATGATAACAGCGGTCTTTGAAATTAAGTCTGAGGGTGCTGTGCGCTTCCCTGTTCCTAACCCATAAAAGCGTTCTATCTGCTCCTCTAGATCTTACGTATGTACAGCGCAAGGCGCTATACGTTGCGCGGTGAAGAGTAATTTGCACCACTGCTAGGAATTCGTTTCCCCGTTCCGCTCACAGATGGAGCGAGAGGAAAACGGCAGGGTACTTTGTTTGCTTCCGTATAAGCCCCGATTTTCCTTATCTTCTCTTCGCGGTCTCTAAGCGACTTATACTTTGGTGGCAGTATAATATTTCTGTAGTCTGTTGCTAATGCCGGTGCTCCAAATTTTTTCAATGGTGGATCTCCCTGGCACATACTCGAATTTGGGTCTTTTGCCTTTCGCTGGCGAGTGCTCTACCGACTGAGCTACCCAAGCTCGGCTCAAAACTCTTTCTCACTTCCACCAGTACCTCATCTCCTGCCTTCTAAACTTTACAGAAGCTCTCCTGCGAAACTTTCAGTGGTAGAACTCCAGGGAGGTCGGAAACTCGGAGACATGGCTTAGCCACAACCGGGGGACTTGTCGAGAATGAAATTTTCACTCTGCAGAGGAGTGTACACTAGTATGAAACTTCATTGATATGAAACTAGCTGGCAGACTAAAACCGTGTGCCGAACCGAGATTCGAACGTACTACCTTTGCTCTTCGCGCTCAAGTGCTCTCCCTTTCTCACTATGTTTCGAGAGGAGAACCCCTGTCATCCAGGGGCTCCCATTGCGCGGAGCATTTCCGTGTCAGTAACTAATATAGCAGGATGCCTGTGAATTTCTTTGATGTCTTCTTTTAATCCTATCTGGTGGGAATCCGAAACACCAGAGCAGTTGTCACGAATGGTTCGCACTAGTGTTCTACAGTTTCCTAGACTCTCCAAAACAACTGAATTCGGCCATTAATCTTCCCTACCACTGCTTTGGGCTCGTTTCACTTCATACTTATATTCGGACATGTCCGAAAGAACAGACACCATATCCATATAAGTATATAGTTCTGGCAGTACGGGCCATGACCTCCTCCTTCTTCTGTGCGGATGCACACATATTCCACGAACTCTTATGGGAGTTGGTAAGAATGTCTTCCACGAGCAATGAGTGTGTTGGGGTGGGACTACGAATGTAGTGTGTGGACATACAACGTGAGAGTATGGGTCTCGCGGGAGCCTTGAGCGAGATACTCCCTGCAGTAGCACTATCCTCAGTGCCCTCGGCGGCTCAGATGGATAGAGCGTATTCCATGTAAGCAGGAGATCCCGGGTTTGAGTCACGGTCAGGGCACACATTTTGACCTGTCCCCGTTGATACATATCAACGCCCGTCAGCAGCTGAAGATATTAAATTATTTCTAATTTCGTTTCACTTCATGTCTCTTTGCATCGTTATGCCTACATATTAAATCGACGTGATTGTGTGAAGCAACTCAAACACTGCTTTCGGATATTGCAGGATGGTTTTACCTACTCATCTGTATTACCTCACGTCCTTCCACATTTTCAGCAAACTATCATTCACCACACCCAAATATTCTAACCAAGTCATCCTGTAACCACCTACGACACTTTATCATGTATTACTGCATCATCAGTAAGCAGTTGCAGATTGCTGCTCTCCCCATCCGTCAAAAAGTATATGTATATAGGGTGTTACAAAAAGGTACGGCCAAACTGTCAGGAAACATTCTTCACACACAAAGAAAGAAAATATATTATGTGGACACGTGCCCGGAAACGCTTACTTTCCATGTTAGAGCTCATTTTATTACTTCTCTTCAAATCACATTAATCATGGCATGGAAACACACAGCAACAGAACGTACCAGCGTGACTTCAAACACTTTGTTACAGGAAATGTTCAAAATGTCCTCCGTTAGCGAGGATACATGCATCCACCCTCCGTCGCATGGAATCCCTGATGCGCTGATGCAGCCCTGGAGAATGGCGTATTGTATCACACCCGTCCACAATACGAGCACGAAGAGTCTCTACATTTGGTACCGGGGTTGCGTAGACATGAGCTTTCAAATGCCCCCATAAATGGAAGCCAAGAGGGTTGAGGTCAGGAGAGCGTGGAGGCCATGGAATTGGTCCGCCTCTACCAATACATCGGTCACCGAATCTGTTGTTGAGAAGCATACGAACACTTCGACTGAAATGTGCAGGAGCTCCATCGTGCATGAACCACATGTTGTGTCGTACTAGTAAAGGCACATCTTCTAGCAGCACAAGTAGAGTATCCCGTATGAAATCATGGCGGTGAATCGAGGAAGTACAGTACATACCGACGAAACTAAAATGAGCTCTAATATGGAAATTAAGCCTTTCCGGACACATGTCCGGAATGCCGGTTCCGGCTTTGGCGTATTTTTGCATCTTTGCATTTGGTTTATTGGACGTCAGGTAGCCTCAGCAAGATTATAATTAGTCATTCGTTAGACTGCCACTAATGTGAGTTACCATCTTGTGGAATGAATGCAACTCTTCGCTGCCTATCTCATCGCTCGCTGTTTTTTACTGGACCTACTCAGAGGTCGATTCCTGGTTCACCGTCTGTGGCTGGCCCTTGTGTTTTATTATTGTATTTGCTGTTTTATTGTATCTTTGTAAATGTTTTTATATAATTGCCATTCTTAGCGTTAGAGCAGGTTTAAATGATTGTGCTACTAAGTTTACCATAATTTTGTCTCACCCGTTTGGTGATCAGTTGCTTGTCCTTTTAAATTAATCATTTCAGTTGTATTTTGTATTTGCTGTTTTACTGTACTTTTTTAAATTTTTTATATAACTGCCATTCTTGGCGTTGCAACAGGTTTAAATGGTTGTGCTACCAGGTTTATCGTCATTTTCTCTCACCCGTTTGGTGATCAGTTGCCTGTCTTTTAAATTAACCTTTTCTATTGCATTGCTGTTTTACAGTGTGTTTGTTAAAAATTTTTTATAATTACCGTTCTAGGCGTTAAAGGCCTTCAGCCGTGACTGTGGTTACTTTCCTTAAAATTCTAATTGGGATCACATTGACATGTTTTTAAAACACTATTTGCTGTGTCTGTATTTTATGCTCATTTGGTAAATTGTAACGCACTGAAAGCACTATTAATTACCTAGTTGTTTATTCCTTCATTAATAAAGTGTGATATCTTATTTATTGCTGTGTTTGGAATTACCGTTTTAAAATAAATGTGTGTAATTGCAAAAGGGAACCAATAGTAACTGTTTACGGCCCTGTCCACAACCGTAACCGGATTCTGCCTTCCTTGTCTTCCAGGCTACAGTTGCAGTTCATACGAGTATATCCAACATACGAATCGCCAAAGTGCTATCGAATAGAATGGAGCTACTAGAGCGACGAAAAGTGAATTTTAGAAACACGGTGGCACTCAAGTAATTCACTTAGAAGTGCCACATCAGATAGTGGGGAGAAGTGTAATGGACATTCAGCAGAATCTGACCATGGATCCCTTCCCTGTTCTTGCTCTGTGTCACAGCGCTTACAGTTGGTTTCAATCTACAGGAAGAATAAATCGGTTTTACCGTAATGCAGGAAACAGTAAAGGTGTACAAATGGGCTAATTTTCAGTTTCAAAATAATACACGTCATCCAGTTTTTTCTGTAAATGTTTCCACTGTTCGAACCAGCACATTCTATCAATGACCAACAATATATAAGGTAATAAGTTTTAATTCTATCGGCGTGCAAAACGCTGAATACACGAACTGATACAGTCATGTATATGTAGACCAGCCAAAACTTTTAGGTTCAGCTACTTCTGCCATAAATATATTTTCTGACATTAGGCCTGCTGAAATGGCTGTGTTAACATATATCGATTCCATGATGTCATGTAGAACAATATTTTAGAGTAATTCCTTGCATAGGGAAACGCCCAGAAGGGTAGACATCCATCCCCCAAGGCCCATACCACGTTGTAGAAGGGGCTGCGGCGTGGGCGGGTCCAGCTCCATCGGTAGGACGAGAGGAGGCGGAGGAGGCGCATGCAGCCGCGCAAATAAAATTTCCTGCACTGATATTTCGGCCTCGTATCGTCCGGCCATCCTTCAGAGTGAGTCACAAGACTGACGACAAGATGCCAAGCGCGGCCTTATTTGCTGCACCGCAGCGGTACTGCGCATGCAGGTCACAGATGCTGGTCGGCGATAGAGAAATACGTTTACACATGCGCTGCCTATGGCGAAGGCGTACAGACATTCAAATGGTTCAAATGGCTCTGAGCACCATGGTACTTAACTTCTGAGGTCATCAGTCCCCTGCAACTTAGAACTACTTAAACCTAACTAACCTAAGGACATCACACACATCCATGCCCGAGGCAGGATTCGAACCTGCGATCTTAGCGGTCGCGCGGTTCCAGACTGTAGCGCCTAGAACCGCTCGCCCACCCCGGCCGGCACAGACATTCGATTCGCTTATCGATGTATGATCGGCGGTGGTGACACCATGACGACTTGTCTGCAGTTTAATTACCCTAAGAGCCGGATTCCATACTTTGTCCAAATTAAAACCATTATATTTATTAAATTATTAGCAAATCTAATCTCTATAGCTTCCTTGAAGACAGATTTCTAAGAAGAAGAGATGAAGGTTAAAATATTCATATCACTGTAGTTCATGGAATGCCCTGTATCAATACAATGTTCGGCCACAACTGACTTGTCTGGCTGTAATAAGCGTGTGTATCTTCGATGCACCACACACCTCTCATGAACGATGCGTGTTGTTTGACCTGTGTAGGACTTCTCACAATTTCCGCAACGAATCTGATACACACCAGCTTTCCGAAGCTGTAAATCATCCTTCACAGAGCCGAGTAAAGCTGCAATCTTCGTGGGGGGCCGGAAGATCATCATAACACAGTGTTTCTCGAGAATACGGCCTGTCTTTGAGGAAAGTGCACCCAAGTAGGGCAAAAACGCACTACATCTGAAGGAATTACTATGTTCTTCCCCATCACATACCTGCATTTTAGGTTTTGCATCGAAAGCTCTACGAATTTGTCGCGGAGAAAAACCATTCGATTTAAAAATGCTCTTGAGGTATGTGGGCTCTTTTTGCAAATTGACTCTATCGGATGTATATACAGTGCGCCCGATGCACTAAGGTCTTAAGGACACCTATAGTCTGTGAAGGGTGATGGCAGCTACTGGCATGAAGATATAGATTCGTGTGTGTTGGTTTCCGATATACGGCATGTCCTAATGTGCCATCACCCTTACGGCAAACGACAACATCCAAAAAGGGGAGGCAGCCGTCTTTTTCTATTTCCGTAGTAAGTTGAATGCTAGCATGGATGGGATTCAAATGCTCAAGAAGAAATGGTTCAAATGACTCTGAGCACTACGGGACTTAACTTCTGAGGTCATCAGTCCCCTAGAACTTAGAACTACTTGAACCTCACCAACCCAAGGACATAACACACGTCCATGCCCGAGGCAGGATTCGAACCTGCGACCGTAGTGGTCGCGCGGCTCCAGACTGTAGGGCCTAGAACCGCTCGGCCACTCCGGCCGGCTAATGCTCAAGAAATCGATGTAATTCATCCATCCCATGGGGCCATACCACCAATGTGTCGTCCACGTACCTCCAGAAGACCGTTGGTTTAAAAATTGCTGAGTCCAGTGCCTGCATGCCCGAAATTTAATGGACTAATGATTCATATGACAATCAATCATAATGTTATATCATAGATTTGTGTGATCTATACAAAAAAGCTTTTGGTTTTGTCAACCACCCACTCTTACATTACCCTCGATTTCCTACTAACAGGCAAACATACAACCTCAGTTACAGTAGTAATATTAATAATTAATAGAATCTGCAGAAATAAATTTGTAAGCACTCATTTAGAATCACTGCAGAAACATTAAAACTGCAAATTGGCAAACCACGTTACATCCGCGAGGACATATAGTAAATGATCATTCGTTTCGTAAATTTGGCGTTCACAGTGACTATTTGGAAAATACAAAATAATAACATCTCCAATTTTGTGGGATGTAAATTAATTATAACGCTAATTTATTTAAGACTCAAATGTGTAGCTATAAATTCATTATACATGACTGACTGAAATTGTCAGGTATGTGTAATTGTTGATAGCTGAGAGCTATTTTCCGACATTAGGTGCGTGTATGAGAGTCTGAAATTGTCCAACTAGTTTTTCTCACAGTGCGGTATGACGCTGAGGCTTACTTTAAGGTGCAGCTAATTTTTCGATCACCACCACATATTCTTTGTTGGAGTATCTGGTGTGCCGTAAAAGTGCTGACGATTGATCCAGTCCGTCAGCCGGTAGGCTAATGGTCAGTTTGCCACCTTTCATCGTAACTGTTGCAGTGTTACAGCGCAGACAGGCCGGTATAGCTCGCTACATATTTTCGGATGAAGCACGAATATGATACTGAGGGGGGTGGCGAAGTAGTTAGTACACTGGACCCGCATTCAGGTTCAAACCCGTGTCCAGCCATCCTGATTTAGGTTTTCTGTGATTTCCCTAAATCGTTTACGGCGAATGCAGGGATCGTTCATTCGGAAGGGCTCGGCCGCTACCCTTCTCTGTCCTTTCCAATTCCGAGCTTGTGCTCCCTCTCTGATGACCTCGATGTCGGCAGGATATTAAACAGTAATCTCGTCCCTCCTGCTCCCACGAATATGATGAAAAGTGTTTTGTTCTGCTCCAAAAGCCAATTTCATGTTACATGACCATACGCTGCTTTCTTCACTCATTTAAACTTGGTATGCGTACAGTGGTCCACATCTGCAATGCTGAATTATTTTTCGTCATTCCACTGAGCCCAAAGTTTGTAATATCTCCGACAGCCACACACCCTCTGCTCGACAGCTGATAATCGCACTCTGTATTTCGACTCTCATGCACCAAGAGTAATATTCTGTACCAAACACTACTCTCTACCTTTTCAATGTACACTGTGACAGCCGCTCGGTAGCCGAGCGGTCTAGGGCGTCTTGTCACGGTTCGCGCGGCTCCTCCGTCGGAGATTCGAGTCCTCCCTCGGGCTTGGGCGTGTGTGTGTGTTGTCCTTAACGTAATTAGTTTAAGTCAGATTAAGTAGTGTGTAAGCTTAGGGGTCGATGACCTAAACAGTTTGGTCCCATAGGATCTTACCACAAATTTCCAAATTACACTGTGACAAAAGTAATTGGGTACCGACATGCACATGTACAGACAGCAGTAGAGTGGCCTACACAAAGCATAAAAGGGCAATGCATTGGCGAAGCTGTCATTTATACTCAGGAGATTGTTTTGAAAAGGTTTCCCACGTGATTATGGCCGCACGACAGCTAATAACAATTTCGTACGCGGAACGGTTGTTGTAGCTAGACGCACGGGACATTCAATTTCGGAAATCATTAGGGAATTCAATATTACGAGATCCGCACTGTCAAGAGTGCGCCGAGAATACAAAAATTTGAGGCGTTACCCATCAGCACGGACAACGCACTGGCCTTCACTTAACGACCAAGAGCACCGACGATTGCGTAGAGTTTCTAGTACTAACAAACTGCGTCTAATAGCTGCAAAAAAACAATATGGGACGTACGAGTTAGGACACTGTGGAGAAATTCGGCGCTAATGGGCTACGGTAGCAGACAACCGACGAGAGTTCCTTTGCTAACAGGTCGACATCGCCTGAGGCGCTTTTCCTGGGCTCGTGACCACAGCGGTTGAATCGTAGACGACTGGAAAACAAGTGGCCTGGTTAGATGGGTCCCAATTTCAGTTGGTAAAAGATGTTGTTTGATGGTGAAGTTTGGTTTGCAGGGCGCTCAACTGCGCAGTCATCAGCGCTCGTACAAAGTCCTAATTATTACAGTCCAACTTTTCTGCACAGTCCAATCTAGCCATTGTCACGGATGATGATGATTATGGCGATGATGAAATGATGAGGACAACACCAAGACCCAGCCCCAGGCAGAGAAAATCCCCATCCCGACTGGGAATCGAAGCCGGACCCCTTGATCCAGAGGCAGCAACGCTAGCCACTCGACCACGAGCTGCAGACGTAAGAGATGATGGTTGAGTTCGAGTGTGTGTGACGCAGACCCCATGAAGCCATGGACCAAAGTTGTCAACAAGCCACTGCTCCATAAGGGCTGGAAAGGACTAGGTCCCCTGGTCCAACTGAACCAGTCACTGACTTTAAATGGTTATGTTGGACTGCCTGCAGACCATTTACGGCCGTTAATGGATTTCATGTTCCCAAACAACAACGGGATGCTTGTGGATGACAATGGGCCATACCACCGGGCCACGATTGTTCACGATTCCTTCAAAGAACGTTCTGGACAGTTGGACCGAATTATTTGTCCACCCAGATAAAAAAAAAATGGTTCAAATGGCTCTGAGCACTATGGCACTTAACTTCTGAGGTCATCAGTCCCCTAGAACTTAGAACTACTTAAACCTAACTAACCTAAGGACATCACACACATCCATGCCCGAGGCAGGATTCGAACCTGCGACCGTAGCGGTCACGCGGTTCCAAACTGACGCGCTTAGAACCGCACGGCCACACCGGCCGGCTCCACCCAAATCGGCCAGTATGAATCTCATAGAAAATTGTAAGACATACTCGGTTTGTGCACAACAACGCTTTCGCAATAACGGACGGTTATAGAGGCAGGTGACCTCCAAAGACTTGTCGAGTCCATGCCACGTCGAGTTGCTGCACTACGCCGCCTAAAAGGAACTCCGACATATTATGAGGAGTTATGCTACTACTTTTGTTACCTCAGTGTAATTATTACATGATGAACACAACTAAAAACCTGTCTATGAGCATTGTCCTGTTGGAAAATGGTACCTCGATATTGTCACATGAAAGGCAACTCATGAGGACGCTGGATGTTCGTAACATACCATTGTGCCGTTAGAGTTTCCTCAATCCCCACCTGAAGTCAATCCAGATGGCTCCACACCCCATGATGCCAGTAGTAAAATCGCCATTCCTCTCAAAAACACTGGAAGAATGGGACCTCTCCCTAGGTCGCCACCATTCGCCAACGGTGAACATCTAGGGTAAGCGCAACTGCGGACCACAATGCGACGTCATTCAATATTAGTCCATAATGTTTGGTGAGAGCACTACCAAAAACGCAACTGCTTCCGTTACGGTGTTAACGGCAGCCTATATATTGGAAGGTAATTCCCCAGTTCAGCTGCTGCTAGTCTTCGACTAGTGGTGCGAGATGACACAGATTACTGTAGGGAGTCCGATACTTGTTATCAGTCATGAACGAGATGTACTTTGTGCACAATACGGCGATCCTCCTTTGTGGTTTACAGACACTGCCGACTGCAACCTTGACGTCCTCAATTTCCCCTGCAGTCAATCTTCGGGCCACTGTCACATTTGAATTCCCATCAAATCTGGATGCTGCACGATTAGACTAGTCCGCCAAATGGAGTGCCACAATGGGATCAAACTCTGTTAGATGCTGATAATGTTGTCTCACACTTATGAGCCGTGAATTTTTCATGTTCGGGCCATCTACTATTTAACATCTTGTTTTACCGTAAGGCCTCCTCGTCATTTTAAATTTCAATAACTGGTGTCACTGAATTACTGTCTTGCCTACCCGTGAGTGGCAGCAGCAGCGCGTATCGATATTTGCCCTGTCGTATTATCTTTGCTGGACGGTTATTACTTCCTGGTCGTGGTGTGTCGTGGTGAGAGATCCGACCTGCAGCGGTTGGAGTTGGAACGCGGCAGAAACGCAGTCGGGAAGTAGCAGCAGACTGGGACGGAGCGCTAGGGAGGCGCGGACAGCCAGTACTCGCCGAGCGCTCGCGACACTGGATGAACTGTCCGACGGACGAAGATGGCAGCGGGATCGACCGTTAGTCGCCTGTTTGGACGACGTGTGTTTGGTCTTTTGACTGTTTCTGGGCCTCGTCACTGTGTCATCTTGCTGGACGTGGCTCGGTTCCTTCTTGTGCGGAGACGTCGTGGAAAATGGGCAAAAGTTCTCTCTGCGTGATTGGGTCCGAGCCAGTGTGCCCGAATCGCCGTCTCTCCCAGTTCAGGAGGGACAGCGGACGCACATTGTTTGAGTGCCATCGACTTTGGTTGTTTGTTGGTCGGTCGTCTGGTCAGACGACGTGTGTTTCGTCACCGACCGTCCGTCGGGTTTGTTTGTGTGTCCGCCGGTGATTTGTTCTACTCCGTGACTCGTTTTACGAGTGTTCGAATTTCTTGTGGCAGTGTTTCGTGCAACACTGTATACCCCGTGTCAGTACGACTGAGCAATGCTTTAAATGCTGTAATGCTGTCTGCGTACTGCAGTAGCCAGTTGGTCGGCTGCGACAGAGCAGCGAGTGAGTGTTTCTTTTACCGTGTTGATGCTGTCCGCCACGGCGTGTAGTTCCACAGCCGTTGCGATGTTCATGTATGTCAGTAGCTATTGTACCTTGGCTTATTAACACACCAATATTTGAAGACGAGTGTTACTGGTCTCTTCGCCTCACTGGCGTTTTGGTTGTAGTGCCGTTGGTCTGGTGACCGAGATCAATTAGTTGGTTGGTTCGTCGGCTGTCTATCGGTTGGGTTGCCTTCCGATTAAGAGATTGTTGGTCAGGCTGCCTGTCTCGCCTAAACAGGCGTTAGTGTTACAGTTCCAGGTCGACTCTTGGAAACTTCTGAGCTCTGTTCCGTGTCTGTTACATAGTAACTTCCCTGTTGGACTTTTAGTTATTTGGTTGATGTGCGGCCTTCAGCCGAGTTTTTGTATTTCCTGAAATAATGTTCTTGTCTTGCTCTGAAGACGTGAGATTGTTGTTCTTACTGGGGCCTTCATCCGAATTTTACATCAAATCTTTCAAGGCCGTTAAATTATTGTCTCGATGTGTGGCCTTCAGCGGAAATTTTACGTATCCTAAATTAACGTTCTTGTCTTGCCCTTAAGGCATACGATGGTTTTGTATGAGGCCTTCAGCCGAATTTGCTTCAATTGTTTTAAAATAAGGCCTTCTGTCGTGGATTGAAACACTTCTCATTACTTAATATGTGGCCTCCAGCCGAGTTCCGTTAAAATTAAAGTGCTAAGGCCTTCAGCCTGTTTAGATTGAAGATTTAGAAAATATTTTTTGGTACCTCCAGAAGAGCCTTCTATGTCAATTTCTTACTTAGGCATTGCGTCTTGGATTTTGAGTGTGGACTTCAGCCGATGTAAGGTTAATAAAGGTGATCGATTACAAGTTTGAGTGTTTTTCATTCTTGTGTAATACTGTGTGTGGACAAATAAAGTCTGTATGTTGAGTGCAATTGACAGCAACCCGCTCTGGCCTGCTACCCCAGGCATTTCAACCTACTCGCGGCATCTCCGTCTACGCGATAGTGATCACTTAACATCAGACGCTGCTCACGCCCCTTGTATACCCTATCAGATATGGCAACAATACTAAACACTGACAATACTAAGCCGGCCGATATGGCCGAGCGGATCTAGGCGCTTCAGTCTGGAACCGCGCGACCGCTCCGGTCGCAGATTCGAATCTTGCCTCGGGCATGGCTGTGTGTGATGTCCTTAGGTTTGTTAGGTTTAAGTAGTTCTAAGTTCTAGGGGACTGATGACCTTAGATGTTACGTCCCATAGTGCTTAGAGCCATTTGAACCATTTGACAATGCTAACGCGCTACCTGTCACAGACAATTGCAAGTCTAATGGTTTAAATACCGTCGACGGTGTGTACATGTATGATGTTACATGTCTTCCAGGCTCTTCGCTTTTTTTGTCGAGACTCTAGAGATTTTAAAGTTTTGCATTGTAACTCATCCAGTCTCTTCGTTGACGAAGACACACACACACACACACACACACACAGACACACACACACATACACACGTGTGTGGGGGGGTGGGGGACATATTGGTGCGCAGGTGGTCCGCCAGATTACGAAATTTCTCCAAGAGGGAGAGGGCTCAGCTACCAGTGTGTCCGACTACAATGGGAAGCCAGTGGCGTATTCTTTCTGCAATGAAGGGAAATTTCCCTCGTTTCCCCATTTCTATAGTCTCTCATTTTTTGATGGTCTTATTTCCTACACTCTACTTCGAAAGAGTTTCTCTGGAATTCCAAGCGCCTCATCACATTTGCTTCATGACGATGAATTCCAGCGACTGACGTCGAAAGGCAAGTGATTCTCATTTAAATGTAAATGTGAGCATCCTCCGGTAAGTGAGTTATTCATGCAGAGGCCGTCCGCTGAACTCAAAAGGAGAAAAATCTTCAGGGGAGAAAGTCAGGTACAGCTTTGAAAACTGCTAATTACCTGAGAGCACACTGTCATGAGGAAGCAGATATATACATAAAAAAGAGCGGCATGTGTTGGACATAGATGTAGGGGTAGGGAATAAGTGATTCTAAAATTAAATGTGCACTGCAACACTTTCCTGTATGTTCGAATTACTTAGATAAAATCAGCCTTTTAACAGTTCGTGAATGATACTGACTTTCCTCCTGCTTTGCATACTGCGGAAAAATATACATTCATGTTTTCGGCGTATACCTTCAAAAGTCGTCTACTCGATGTGATAACTTTTAATCAGGTCGTCGTTTCTTGAAGTCCCGGAAAGAACTTCCCTAGTCCATTTACCATTCGTTAACGGGGCTACAGGTATTACATAAATTAATTTCGTTTGATTCAAAATGACTGGGACAAAAATGAAGTTTTCCTGTGACTGCGGTAATAAATTTATATCGGAAACACAGCTACGAACACCCACAGATGTTCGATGTGGACTTCATTTGTGACACGACAGTTGTCTATCCTGCACTGCATTTCCTGCAATGCCCGTTCCAAAATAGCCCGATTGAGTTAATGAAGCTGAGTTGATGAGTTAATGAAGCCGACTATAAACTGCCTTAGTTGCTGTAGGTCTTGCGGATATGGGGGTATGTAAACCATGTCCTTCACACATCACGAAAAGAAAAAAAATTCTGTTGGTGCAAGGTCAGGTGATCTAGGGGACCATAACATGAATGACACGTGGAAGATAACCGTTGAGACGCCTAAGTACGAGATTATCATAATGTGGCAAGGGTCCGTCATGCTGCAAAATGAAGTCGTATGTCTCTTCTGTCAGTCAAGGCAATAACCAGAGAGAAAACATATCGAGATAGGTTATACCTGCAACGGTAGATCCTGCGAAGAAGAAAAGGACCAAAGACACTGCAGTTGCTGATGACCCAGAAAACACTGAGTTCCAGATAATCATGTCCACGTTCTAGAGAGGCAAGCGGGTTTTGTGTACCCCGTAATCTACAATAATGCTTGTTGAGTTTGGCGTTTACGTGAAAAGTGGCATCGACAGAGAACACAGGTCTGTTTGCAAAACTATCCACCTCCATCTGATCTTGAAAATCAATTCTTAATTGTCTCCGTTTTGGTTTTTCGGCTACTTTTAGCGCGTACAACGTTTGAATTCTGTAATCCTAGAACTGTAGACGCTTGCGCAACACACATTACACTGATCTGCGACAAATTCACTTCTCTGGTCGTATGATAAATGGATTTTCTGGGGCTTCTATCGTAGATCGCACGGATGTTTTCCGCCACTTGATTCTCCTCGGATGGCTATCCTGTGGTTTCCTTCTTGCGTATGCGTCTTGTCTCCTCGAATTGCTTTGCGCATCTAGCAGTGTTGTGGCAACGTGGTGCTACTTTACTAAACTCGATCCGAAAGGTCTTTCAACAACGATTATTGATGATGTTTTTGCGTATCCTGTAACACAATACATCTTTTCTGTCGCAGGTGCCACTATTTTTAATGCGATTAACAACGGTGACTTTCCATTGTTTAAATGTTGCCATACTAAGCTGTGGGAGCTAACCATAGCGTAACCATGTTATTTCTGAAATAGAGTCATTACTGTAGTCACAGGGATACTGTCTTTTTGTCCCATTAATTTTAAATCACCCTATACAGGGTGTTACAAAAAGGTACGGCCAAACTCTCAGGAAACATTCCTCACACACAAATAAAGAAAAGATGTTATGTGGACATGTGTGCGGAAACGCTTACTTTCCATGTTAGAGCTCATTTTATTACTTCTCTTCAAATCACATTAATCATGGAATGGAAACACACAGCAACAGAACGTACCAGCGTGACTTCAAATACTTTGTTACAGGAAATGTTCGAAATGTCCTCCGTTAGCGAGGATACATGCATTCACCCTCCGTCGCATGGAATCCCTGATGTGCTGATGCAGCCCTGGAGAATGGCGTATTGTATCACAGCCGTCCACAATACGAGCACGAAGAGTCTCTACATTTGGTACCGGTGTTGCGTAGACAAGAGCTTTCAAATGCCCCCATAAATGAAAGTCAAGGGTGTTGAGGTCAGGAGAAGCGTACGAACACTTCGACTGAAATGTGCAGGAGCTCCATCGTGCATGAACCACATGTTGGGTCGTCCTTGTAAAGCCACATGTTCTAGCAGCACAGGTAGAGTATCCCGTATGAAATCATGATAACGTGCTCCATTGAGCGTAGGTGGAAGAACATGGGGCCCAATCAAGACATCACCAACAATGCCTGCCCAAACGTTCACAGAAAATCTGTGTTGTTGACGTGATTGCACAATTGAGTGCGGATTCTCGTCAGCCCACACATGTTGATTGCGAAAATGTACAATTTGATCACGTTGGAATGAAGCCTCATCCGTAAAGAGAACATTTGCACTGAAATGACGATTGTCACATTGTCGGATGAACCATTCGCAGAAGTTTACCCGTGGAGGCCAATCAGCTGCTGACAGTGCTTGCACACGCTGTACATGATACGGAAACAATTGGTTCTCCCGCAGCACTCTCCATACAGTGACGTGGTCAACGTTACCTTGTACAGCAGCAACTTATCTGACGCTGACGTTAGGGTTATCGTGAACTGCACGAAGAATTGCCTCGTCCATTGCAGATGTCCTCGACGTTCTAGGTCTTCCCCAGTCGTGAGTCATAGGCTGGAATGTTCCGTACTCCCTAAGACGCCGATCAATTGCTTCGAACGTCTTCCTGTCGGCGCACCTTCGTTCTGGAAATCTGTCTCGATACAAACGTACCGCGCCACGGCTATCGCCTCGTGCTAATCCATACATCAAATGGGCACCTGCCAACTCCGCATTTGTAAACATTCCACTGACTGCAAAACCACGTTCGTGATGAACACTAACCTGTTGA
Source organism: Schistocerca piceifrons (assembly GCF_021461385.2). NCBI lineage: Eukaryota > Metazoa > Arthropoda > Insecta > Orthoptera > Acrididae > Schistocerca > Schistocerca piceifrons. The sequence goes on along the minus strand of NC_060143.1, from coordinate 486,089,895 downwards.
TGCTACGTACTGATGTGCTTGATGCTCGTACTGTAGAGCAATGAGTCGCCTGTCAAAACAAGCACCGAAGTCAACATTACCTTCCTTCAATTGGGCCAACTGGCGGTGAATCGAGGAAGTACAGTACATACTGATGAAATTAAAATGAGCTCTAACATGGAAATTAAGGGTTTCCGGACACATGTCCACATAACATCTTTTCTTTATTTGTGTGTGAGGAATGTTTCCTGAAAGTTTGGCCGTACCTTTTTGTAACACCCTGTATACTGAAATGTATAGATTACTTTGTCAGAAAAAATCAAACCAAGAAACAAGAAGTAAAAATTTTCTTTATTTGAGCTTTCCGGAGAAAATACAAGGGGCGTTTCTTACGTAATGCAAGACCTTATTTTCTGAAACCAGGTTGGTTTTATTCAGGATTACAATACACCATCTTATTTCTCACACTTTTGGCTATAAAACCCTATTTTACAACATGACCTCTGTTCAGTGTGGCTGCCTTACGCTTCCTCAGTGTGAGGGCCTGTATGCGCGTGTGGTCCATTCCACTGGTCGATGTCAGAGGAAACGTCTTGCCGCATCAGTAACCTCCACATCATCAACTCACTGCTTCCCGCGGAATGCACCCTCCATTGGGTCAAACATATAGAAGTTGAGAGGTCCGGGCCGTAGGATGGATGAAGAACAGTCCAATGGGGTTTCACGATTTCCTTTCAGGTGTGCAGATTTGTGTGGGGCCTTGTGTTGTCATGGTGAAGGAAACGTTCGTTTGCATTTTTATGGCGAGGAACACGCTGAAATAGTTTTTTTTTCATTTCCTGAGGGTACACAATAAACTTTCGTGTTAATCATTGCACGTGAAGGACATCAAACGGAAAAGCCCCAAGCTAGCTGCGAGTGGGGTATTTAACTTTTTCTTCGGAGAAGAGGCGGTATGGCGCCAGTCCATGGATTGCCGTTTTGCTTCCAGTTTGAACTGATGAACGCATATTTCATCGCCTGTGACGATGTTCGACAAAAGATTATCGCGATCAGCCTCGTGAAACGCAAGCAATCCCAAACAGATGGTCCCTCTTGCTTTTTGTGCTCTTCTGTTAGGAGGCAAGGAACCCAGTGGGCACTAAGCTTTGAGTACCCCAACTGGTGGACAAGTGTATCAACGTTCCCAACAGAGATGCGCACTTGCGCTGCGACGAGTTTGTGATCCATCTATCAACGCTAATGAGACAGTCCGTACGTTCCAGCATTGGAGGAGTCATGGCTATGTGCGGATCATCGGCACGCGAGAGATCGGACAGGTCTGAGCGACCTTGTTGTGATGAAGGCAGAGGTATCACCTACCGACTCGCCGTGCTTTTGTTCATTGTCAGGTCTCCGTAGACATTCCTAAAGCGCCTCTGAGTATCTGTGGTGCTCTGTTTTTCTGCAAAAAAAAAAAAAAAACACCTTAATGACAGTTCTCTGCTTCGAACGCACTTCCCCCACAGCCCCACCACCTATCGGAACATTATGAAACTATAGGGGCTGTAGCAGGAATATTTCACTATGTCTTACAACAAAGTCCGCAGTTTTTCAATCAAAACTCGGAGGGAAAAGTATGTTGCATTAATTATTGAACGCCCTCGCATACGAGTCGCATACGAGTGCTGTAGATGCTTATAAGTCGTTCTTAAGAACACATGGTACTGGGAAATAACATGGGCTTCCACCATTGAGGCAAGTTATGGTAGTGAAGTCGTCAGTAAGTGACAGTCGATTGTATGGAAGCATTGCATTAAAATCGATCGACTTGGAGAAGTAACTGAATGGTAGAAAGGAGCTACCGTGTTTGAACGTGCTCAAGATCACAACGTGAATGAAATCACCCGTCGGCCGCTGTGGCCGGGAACCGCGGTGCTGCTACGGTCGCATGTCTGCATCCTGCATCCGGCATGGATGAGTGTGATGTCTTTAGGATAGTTAGGTTTAAGTAGTTCTAAGTCTAGGGGACTGATGACCTCAGATGTTAAGTCCCATAGTGCTTAGGGCCATTTGAACCATTTTGAAGTCACCCGATTTGTTGGTATAGCAATGTGGATTTTCCAACGTATCTACAATGAATGGTGCATCACTCACAGCCACGTAACACGGCATGAGCATAGTAGCAGTAAAAAGATCCTAATCGTGACGAGTGTCACGCTTTGTTAGTGACATTCAGATTCATATCAGACAGGAATTGTTACTGTCAGTGAAGACGATCCCGTAATGGTCATCCATGGTTGCGTACGTCGCCAAATACCATTGTACACGGGGATATACTCGTAAAACTGCACGGCTTCAGTGGATCGAAAACGACATAACCCGGAAAACAGATGACTATCGGCGTGTGGTGCGGTCTGACGAGTTGCAATTTTGCAGCCCTTTTCAAATGATACGAAGCATCGATTGTTGTACGGAGTTTGATTGTTGTCTCCTGGTGGAGGGTGGGAGGGGGGTGTTCAGTTTTTCCTCCGGGGAGCAATCCTATCGTAATCCCTTACGAGGAGGCAGCCTGTATTACGGTATCGGAAGGATAGTTGCAACAACAAGAAGAGGTTTTGCAAAATAAACGAAAAGTTGTTAGTCTTGTTTCTAAATCTATAAGATGATGTCTATTCAGATCTCTCTCCAGTCGTATAAGAGTAGCGCTAGTTCCGCCACTATGAGGACGCAAATCACATTTGCTTTGAATACACGCTGTAACGAGGCGGCCATGGTGGCCGTGCGGTTCTAGGCGCTTCAGTCTGGAACCGCGCGACCGCTACGGTCTCAGGTTCGAATCCTGCCTCGGGCACGTATGTGTGTGAAGTCCTTAGGTTGGTTAGGTTTAAGTCTATGGGACTGATGACCTCAGATGTTAAGTCCCATAATGCTCAGAACCATTTGAACATGCTGTAACGGTCGCGAGCGTTAGTTATGTTTGAGACTGGGCGTCGTGAGTTGATGCTAGTGAAGACGTCATTATCAACACCTCACCGAGTTTGAAAGAGATCGTGTAATAGGGTACGAGAATCTGGGTGTTCCTTCTGCGATACTGCAGAAAGACTTGGCAGAAACGTAGCCTCTGCACTTGATAGCTGACAGCGGCGGTCACGAGAAAGTACTGTAGCAAGAAGACCAGGCTGCGGAAGACCACGTGGCACAACCGCGAGTTAAGACTACCGTTTTCTGCATATGGCTCTTGCGTATCGTCCTGCATCTGCAACAGCAATCTGAGTAGCAGTTGGCACTATAGTCACGTAACGAACTATTACAAATCAGTCACTTCAAGGACAGCTCCAAGCTAGACGCCCTCCCTGTAACGTGCATTCCACTGCCTTCAAACCACTACCATTTGTAATTTCAGTGGTATCAAGCGAGAGCTTATTGGAGAGCAGTATGAAGGTCCGTTGCGTTTTCTGCTGAAAGGTGGTTCTGCCTCGGTGCCAGTGATGGCCATGTGTTTGTTAGATGGAGGCAAGCTGGGGGGCCTGAAACCAAACTGTCTGTGTGCTTGACACGCTGAACCACACTTGTAGTTATGGTCTGAGGTGAAATTTCTTATGAGTCAGGAACACTGTCGTGGTTGTCCCGCGCACCGTGACTGCAAAACTGTGCGCTAGTTTGGTGATTCGACCTCTTGTGCTGCCATTCATGAACAGCATTCCAGCATCCGGATTTCCAGCAGAATAACGCTGTTGTAAACCAACATGCTCTGCATGTTGCTTCGGCCTGTGCTTCATCAGATCAGTCTCTAACTGAGCACGTCGGACGACAACTTGTCAACCACAAACAGCATTAACTGTCCCTGTATTGACCGACCGAGTGCAACAGTCATGGAACTCCATCCCATAAACTGATATTCGGCACCTATACAACACAATGCATGCACGTTTGCGTGCTTGCATTTAACATTCTGGCGGTTACGCTGGTTATTAATGTACCAGAATTTCACTTTTTCAATGGGTTATCTCGAGCTTACATTAACCTGTGACCTTGCAACGTTAATCACATAATTATGTTACCTACACAAATGTACTCCAGAAATTTTATTGCTCTTCATTAACGAAAGTTGTGAACAAATCAATGAGGAATTGCAGAAAATAAATGCGTGGTGTAATGACTGGCAGTTGTCTCTCAATGTTAGTAAGTGCAACCTACTGCGTATAACAAGGCGAAAATCCCCGTTAATGTATGAGTACAAAATAAATGATCAGTCTTTGGAAGCGGTAACATCAGTCAAGCATCTGGGTGTGACTATTCGAAATGATCTCAAACGGAATGACCAGATTACACAAGTAACGGGTAAGGCGAACTCTAGATTGTGTTTTATTGGTAGAATCCTGAAGCGATGCAGTCCATCAACAAAAGAAATAGCTTACAATACGTTAGTTCTTAGAGTATTGTTCATCTGTATGGGACCTTTACCAGTTGGGTCTGATTCAAGAGATTGAGGAGGTCCAAAGAAGAGCGGCAAGATTCGTGACTGGTACATTTAGCCATCGCGAGAGCGTTACAAATCTCATACAAAGTTTGAAGTGGGACACACTTGCAGATAGACGACGCGCTAAACAGAAGGGGCTGCTCACTAAATTCCTAAATCCAATCTTCGCCGAGGATATAGGGCACATATTATCACCACCAGCTTTCAGATCGCGTAATTGTCATCATTCAAAGATAAGGGAAGTAAGAGCTCGTACTGAGGCGTTCAGTCGTTTTTCCCTCGCACGATCCGCGAGTGGAACAGAGGGGGGGAAATATGACTTTGGCGCGAATTGTGCCCTCCGCCACACACCGCTTGGTGGCTAGCGGAGTATATATGTAGATGTAGAATTATTTTTTGTCGTTACGGTTGTTTTTCGCCAGTATGTTCCATGAAAATACTATACGTGAAGCATTATTTTTCACTATGTTCCTGTAACGGTGATTGAACATTAACTTCCGCTTCCCATAGCAGAGCTTCAGATTTTGCGGAGCGCGTGGTGATCTGTCAGAATTTAAATGAAGAGGGACATTGTTTTAACAGAGAACCACGTCGGATGAGAAGAAATCACCTGGTCTATTGAGTCGATTAATTGCGGCCCGACACTGGAATTTAATTTGGTGAGCTGCTAGGGCAGAAGAATTTGAGTTCAGGTGGAGCAGAGGTATTGGAAAAGCGTAATTGGCAGAATCAATTTTGCTGTTTCAGAAGAGATCCGCTCCATATCTGAAAGCTTTGGCACCACATTTCCTTATTCAACCAACACACTAAATAATCAGTTATTCACGCATCACAACCATAACCAGCACAAACGTATACTTCCAAAATTGGTACTGCTACTATGTTAGTTAATACAAAATGACCTTGACATACAATACCGTTATAGGTCAGACATCGTTTTGAATAATACTTTGATCTTCTGGACTTCGATACTTCAATAGGTAAAAACGAAAGCCTTATGGGATAATTTTTTTGTCCACCTGCCTACCTGTTAAGACCTCTTTTTCTCAGGAACGGGTAGAGGAACAAGTTGAAATTTACATCACATAGTAAGGTCTGCGGTTCCCTGGCGGCGTGGAAAATTTAGGCTTGTAAGTCAATGTAGTCAAAAGCTACGGTGATTTATCTACATATTTCGGTACACTTCACTTCACTCGTGAAAACCTTTAGGGTTTGAGCTAGAGTCATGAAATCTGACAAGGATAGCGGTTTCACAGTAAATAAGGGAAAATTCCGAAAATTGTTAATTAGTTAATTGTATCACATAGAAATATTTTTGCCATATGTTATCGGTGTGTCTCTCGACATACCATACCTCAACCGGTAAAATCGGGACCTGTATAGGATCACTTCGTTGTGCGACTGACTGATTCCTAAAAATCCTATTCCTCAGGAACGGGTGGACGTATCAAGTTCAAATTTATGTCAGGTATTAAGGCGTATGGTTCAGTGGCGATGTACACTACTGGCCATTAAAATCGCCACACCACGAAGATGCCGTGTTACAGACGCGAAAGATGCTGTGATATGCAAATGATTAGCTTTTCAGAGCATTCACACAAGGCTGGCGCCGATGGCGACACCTACAATGTGCTGACATGAGGAAAGTTTAAACCGATTTCTCATACACAAACAGCAGTTGACTTGCGTTGCCTGGGGAAACGTTGTTGTGACGCCTCTTGTAAGGAGGAGAAATGCGTACCATCACGTTTCCGACTTTGATAAAGGTCGGATTGTAGCCTATCGCGATTGCGGTTTATCGTATCGCGACGTTGCTGCTCGCATTGGTCGAGATCCAATGACTGTTAGCAGAATATGGAATCGGTGGGTTCAGGAGGGCAATACGGAACGCCGTGCTGGATCCTAACGGCCTCGTATCACTAGTAGTCGAGATGACAAGCATCTTATCCGCATGGCTGTAACGGATCGTGCAGCCACGTTTCGATCCCTGAGTCAACATATGGCGTCGTTTGCAAGACAACAAGCATCTGCACGAACAGTTCGACGACGTTTGCTGCAGCATGGATTATCAGCTCGGAGACCATGGCTGCGGTTACCCTTGACGCTGCAACACAGACAGGAGCACCTGCGATGGTGTACTCGACGACGAACCTGGGTGCACGAATGGCAAAACATCACTTTTCGGATGGATCCAGGTTCTGTTTACAGCATCATGATGGTCGCATCCGCGTTTGGCGACATCGCGGCGAACGCTCATTGGAAGTGTGTATTCGTCATCGCCATACTGGCGTATCACCCGGCGTGATGGTATGGGGTGCCATTGGTTACACGTCTCGGTCACCTCTTGTTCCCATTGACGGCACTTTGAACGGTGGACGTTACATTTCAGATGTTCATTCGATCCCTGTAAAACCCTACATTTCAGCAGGATAATGCACGACCGCATGTTGCAGGTCTTGTACGGGCCTTTCTGGATACAGAAACGTTCGACTGCTGCCCTGGCCAGCACATTCTCCAGATCTCTCACCAACTGAAGACGTCTGGTCAATGGTGGCCGAGCAACTGGCTCGTCACGATATGCCAGTCGCTACTCTGGATGAACTGTGGTATCGTATTGAAGCTGTAATGCCAGCTGTACCTGTGCACGCCATCCAAGCTCGGTTTGACTCAATGACCAGACGTATCAAGGCCGTTATTACGGCCAGAGTTTGTTGTTCTGGCTACTGATTTCTCAGGATCTATGCACCCAAATTGCGTGAAAATGTAATCACATGTCAGTTCTAGTATAATATATTTGTCCAATGAATACCCGTTTATCATCTGCATTTCTTCTTGGTGTAGCAATTTTAATGGCTAGTAGCGTAAAAAAAAGTGAAGTTCTAATGCAGTCGAAAGATACGGTGATTTATGTCACACATTTCAATACTCGCAGACTCTCTCATTAAACTTATTGGTACTTACCCTTAACATAGATACATGAAATTTGCAACAAGAAGGGTTTCACGGTGCAAGTAAAGGAAAGGCTCTGAAAATTAATGATTTGTAGTTACATCACATGAAGTAGTATTTCTTCTGTCATTCGTTATCCGATCTCGAACTTGAAATTAAAACATTCTCTGAAGTTTCAGAATCCCTGGGACCCTTACCCTGCCAGTATCAATCTCGATAACAGGCATATATCGTCTCGATTCTCGATTTCTGGAATGCTTGGGCTGTGTGTATACATAACTGAGTTTGCACGGAACCTTCAGTGTGTGAGTCCTACACGCACCTGGCGACTTTTTTTTTTTCCCCTCATGAACAAGCAGGTGTATCAAGTGAAAATTTGTGTCAGATACTATGGTCTACGGTCCGTTGGCGGTGCAAATAATTAAAGCTTCTAAATCAAACCAGTCAAAAGATAGGTCCCTATATGTCACACACGTTTATACTCGCAAATCCATTCAGCTAAACCGATAGGTACTTATCTACGTACACTTTCGACGTGCCGGTCTAGCGGTAAAGTGAGAGATCGCGAGATCGAATCTCGTCAGGTATGTGGATTTTTAAGTCTTCGTGGTCACCTCAGAAACAATATGTCGTTCGGATTCCACCTAAAACTGTGGATCTCCTTTCCCCGATTGGGTAACTGAGGTAGGACAGGGATACGCAGAGCGCCACAATGGTATCCAATGGAAAGGCTTGCACCAGGCCACTGTGCCACTTGAAATTATTATTATTATAATCATATACATATTGTTGTTGTGGTTGTTGTTGTTGTTGTTGTTGTTGTGGTCTTCACTCCAGAGACTGGTTTGATGCAGCTCTCCATGCTACTCTATCCTGTGCAAGCTGCTTCATCTCCCAGTACGTACTGCAGCCTACATCCTTCTGAATCTGTTTAGTGTATTCATCTCTTGGTCACCCTCTACGACTTTTACCAAATGTTCAAATGTGTGTGATATTTTATCGGACTTAACTGCTAAGGTCATAGTCCCTAAGCTTACACACTACTTAACCTAAATTATCCCAAGGACAAAAACACACTCCCATGCCCGTGGGAGGATTCGAACCTCCGCCGGGTCGAGCCGCACAGTCCATGACGATTTTTGTTTTTACCCTCCACGCTTCCCTTCAATATTAAATTGGTGATCCCTTGATGCCTCAGAACATCCCCTACCAACCGATCCCTTCTTCTAGTCAAGTAGTGCCTCAAATTTCTCTCCTCTCCAATTCTACTCAATACTTCCTCATTAGTTATGTGATCTACCCATCTAATCTTCATCAATCTTCTGTAGCATCACATTTCGAAAGCTTCTATTCTCTTCCTGTCCAAAATATTTATCGTCCATGTTTCACTTCCATACATGGCTACACTCCATACAAATACTTTCAGAAACGACTTCCTGACACTTAAATCCATACTCGATGTTAACAAATTTCTCTTCTTCAGAAACGCTTTCCTTGCCATTGCCAGTCTGCGTTTTATATCCTCTCTAGTTCGACCATCCCCAAATAGCAAAACTCCTTTACTACTTTAAGGGTCTCATTTCCTAATCTAACTCCCTCAGCATCACCCGAGTTAACTCGACAACATTCCATTATCCTCGTTTCGTTCATCTTATGTCGTCCTTTCAAGACACTGTCTATTGTGTTCAAGTGCTCTTCCAAGTCCTTTGCTGTCTGACAGAATTACAATGTCATCTGCGAACCTTAAAATTTTTATTTCTTCTCCATGGATTTTAATATCTACTCCGAATTTTTCTTTTGTTTCCTTTAATGCATGCTCAATATACAGATTGAATAACATCGGGGATAGGCTACAACCCTGTCTCACTCCCTTCGCAACCACTGCTTCCATTTCGTGCCTTTCGCTCCCTGTATTTTACCCCTGCCACCTTCAGAATTTGAAAGAGAGTATTCCAGTCAACATTGTCAAAAACTTTCTCTAAGTCTACAAATACTAGAAATGTAGGTTTGCCTTTTCTTAATCTATTTTCTAAAATAAGTCGTAGAGTCAGTATTGCCTCACGTGTTCCCATATTTCTACGGAATCCAAACTGATCTTCCCCGAGGTCGGCTTCTACCAGTATCATATACATAGCCATATACATACATACATAACTAATTTTACACGGAACTCTCAGATCGCGAGTCCGCAGTCATAATAGCGATACTTGTCCAATAATTGCGGGTAAGAAATCTTGGAAACCTACCGTTGCTTAAATTTTAGTTGTGAGCTTGTCACTGTAACACAAAATCTTGATCTCGTAATAGTTTCATGCTTCACCTGTTATTCATTTCCATTTTATTTTTATATTGCATACCACGATGCTTCTGCTGGGCGCCACTCCCAAATAAAATGTTTGCCATTAAGTGTCTCTGCACACAGTCCAGCGCTTCCTGAACGTAACAGATGACGTGGCTGTGTCGCACTGTTTTCAAGCCCGAACCATCACCGACTGCCCATGAAAATTACTGTAACCTAAAACATACTAAAGCTTTCTTCAAGTAGTTGGCTACAGCCGATAAACATTTGCACAAAATGCTATGTTGTGCTAACAGCAAAAGTCTAGAACTGGTGTTGCTTGTATTAATGTGATATCTTCTGTGGATGACCTACTTTCCTTACACTCTAACTTGCTCTGCGCCTCTAAAACTAGTCAACGCTTTGTTCAGCTCGACTACACTTCGCTTCTGTCTAGCAATAAACTGTCGTTTCCTTTAAATACGAGCTGTTTGCTTTCCAGGTATATGTGGGGGCTAAGGCTCAATGAAAATTAATGGTACGGGAAAGAATGAGTAGAGAGTGATCGCACGAAGAAGAATGAAAAAAAGGAAACTGCGTGCTATTAATATCGAACACAGGTTGTTCGACCTTATCAGCTGTGGCTGAAATTACAAAAGCCTCTCTTCTACTCCTTTTATTTCGATGTTCCTCCTTCGGTTAATGAGTAGGTGGGTTGGTCGTAAAAGCGTGATTCATATTAACGAACCACCAATTGACTGTCTGCAAACCTCCCGCTGTCTTAATGGGCGTCTCAGAGTTTCTGACTAAGCTACTCCGCTCTAATTTAATTTATTTCTTAATTAAACAGCTGGTCCCTGCGGGCCGGATGTTAGAGCATTCGAAACGGACCTTACTGCTCAGACTCCACCATTAGGAGAGGCAGTGTTTTCCTTCTCCTCTGCTCAGAACAGAAAGAAAAAAGCCTGCTGGTAAGGTTGGTCATTACGTACGGCAGGGTGAGGATTTCCGATGTATAATGTAAGCCTTTTCACAGGTCAATGAAGGTGGCTGGGTAATTGAGGCACTGACATGGGAAAGAAAACTTTTCCTGTGAACCAAAAAACAAATTGATGAATTTATTTCCACTAACGTTATTACAGAAACTGCTTGGAATGAAAGTCATACACTCATACTTTGTTGTACATACCACATTTGAGAACTCTTTGCATGCTTTGACAACGAAATCCCATTTTCTGTGTATTTAACATGCCAAATCACACCTCACACAAATTCGCAATTATTATTACTTGTATTTTATTCAGAAATTTTGCGGTAAAATGCACGAAATTTTTCATAGAGGAAGTCCATAATAGATAATAAAGCTTTTCACCCGGTGATCTTCAAATACTTGAGCTCCTTTTTTCTTCTCTATTACAGTATGTATACGTTTTTCTGATAGCTCCTACATATTTTTAAGAGATCTGTTGTAGTCTTCCACATGGCCACTGTCGGCGGGCAAGCAATATGTGACAGAAACTTGCACCCTACTATTTTCCATCACGCCTTCTCTGAGTAGTAACGATATTAATGAGACCAGTCAGATATGTTTCTTGCACATCAGTTGTCTGTTTCCAAAATTCTGTATGAATTTTCTCACACCGTATTAAGTGAATTCACCACACTTATAACTGATGCCTAGGAAAGAAGTTTCTGAATAAGCACCCGCCGCTGTGGCCGAGCGGTTCTAGGCACTCCAGTCTGGAACCGCGCGACCGCTATGGTCGCAGGTTCGAATCCTGCCTCGGGCATGGATGTGTGTGATGTCCTTAGGTTAGTTAGGTTTAAATATTTCTAAGTTCCAGGGGACTGATGACCTCAGATGTTAAATTCCATAGTTCTCAGAGCCATTTGAACCATTTGTGAACAAGCGAGTTTGGTTATATAAAATTAAACAATGTAAATGGAGGAGGTTTTCGCGCATTCTGATTTATAAATCTGTATCACAACATGCCTGAAAGCGTAAAATGAGGTATTACCTTGCAGCGCCAACAATTTTACGTATACAACTTACGCTGCCTAGCGACAGCGTTTTCAGCAAAGTTTGATTAGGCATTCTATCTTCCCTGTGCCAGTAGCGTAGCCTTGTATGCAAGTAAAACGCGGACTATAAACTGTTGAGATGAGAAATCAAGAGAATCTTCTGAAATGTGGTACTACAGAGGAATGCTGAAAATTAGGTGGGTATATTATGTAACCGATATACGTGACATACCCATTTAATTTTCAGCATTCCTCTGTAGTATCACATTTCAGAAGATTCTCTTCTTTTCTCGTCTCTGTAACTGATGCTCGAAGTAGAGAGGATATAAAATGTAGACTGGCAATGGCGTGGAAAGCGTTTTTGAAGAAGAGGATTTTGTTAACATCGAGTATTGATTTAAGTGTGAGGAAGTCTTTTCTGAAAGTATTTGGTGGAGTGTAGCCACGTATGGAAGTGAAACATGTACGATAACTAGTTTAGACAAAAAGAGAATAGAAGCTTTCGAAATGTGCTACAGAAGAATACTCTGGATAAGATGGGTAGATCACGTAAATAATGAGGAGGCACTGAATAGAATTAGGGAGAAGATGAATTTGTGGCGCAACTTGACTAGAAGACGGGATCGGTTGGTAGGACATGTTCTGAGGCATCAAGGGATCACCAATTTAGTACTGGAGGGCAGCATGGAGCATAAAAATCGTAGATGGAGAACAAGAGATGAATACACTAAGCAGATTCAGAAGGATGTAGATTGCAGTAGTTACTTAGAGATGAAGAAGCTTGCGCAGGATACAGTAGCATGGAGGGCTGCATGAAACTAGACTCTGGACTGAAGACCACAACAACACATCACGTAACCAATGAGGAAATACTGACGAGAACTGGGGAGAAAATGAATTTGTAGATTAAGAAGGGACCGGTTGACGGAAAATTCCGAGAGATGAAAGGATTGTTAATGTAATGCTGGAAGAAAGTGTGCGTGCCTGCGTGTGTATGTGTGTGTGTGTGTGTGTGTGTGTGTTTGAAGGGGGAGGGTGGAATATCTGTAAAGGGAGTCCAGTAGGCGAATACAGTAAGCGGGACGAAATGGATGTAGCTGCAGAGACTTGCACTGGATGAAGTAGCATAGAGAGCTGTATCAAACAAGTCTCTGGGCTGAAGATCACAACAAGAACAACAGGCAAAACTATTCAATACATCCGTTATGAATGACGAACTGTTCCTGTGATTTAAATTGTCCATTGATTTAAATTTGCTACTAGTCGCTTTTTTTTTGGATTTTGGATACGATTTACTGTATCATTATCTAATTTTCGAATCACTGCAGGCTCGTCATTAGATGTAGGTGTTGCAGGAACATTTTATTGTGGATGGGGAGTGCACTGCATCGTAGTATCCACAGCCAATCCATTCTCAAAATGTACATTATCAGGTGCACACACAAATATACACAGTAAGGAGCTGTAATTCATTTTACAGCTAATCACAGAAGCGTCATAACTTGTAACTGCAAAATCGCATATCCATTCAGCCTTTCTTTCATGTTTCCTCTATCTTCGCCTCCCGTTCCAGTCCTCAATTGACAAATCGAAAAAAATTGGAAGTCTTTGGCCAGACAGCATATTTGCTTCAGCAGCCGCTCACCGTTTGACGAGGCTCTGCAGTATGTTATCGAACTAGCAGCCAGAACTACACTGTTGAACACGATCGAGCTGTGTAGGCAGCATCTGTGTGGACCAAGTGCATTGCCGCCATAGTAAAAATAGACTTCTTTTCGCTGGTGGTATTCGTTTATGTATGATGCTACTTGGAGGAAAAGACACTGCAGAAACGACACTTCCACAACAGAGCGGGAAAGACTTCGTATGTGTGCGCTGATGCTATATGATCACACGGCATAGATATATATTATTTTTTGATACACATTTTTGTTAAGTACATTCTTTCCTGTGACGGAGCACTCCTATATGCATCGATAGTCATGCAGCCACAGCTGGTAAGGGGTCGTATGTGCTTCAGGGAACAGTGTCACGTTAATTACAGCTCCAGGCAGAATATTATAGATGACCTTTATTAGCCGTGTCAGGAATTTTGGTTGGGTTTCAAGGTGAAAGAATATCTCCAATATCGTGGCATACAGCAAGTTTTCAGATTTTATAGGTGCCAGGTTAACGTCAGTCATTCTAGTTCACCGGCTAGGCTGGATATGATTTTAGGCAGACACTAGATTGATTTGCAATTTCTGTCACTGATAAAGCAACTTCCATTCCGCACTTAAGTAGAAGAAAACAATGAGAATGGGAACGGATGCATACATTATTTATCTACAGCTCGGCACAGTCACTCTAAGAAACTGTAAGGTGATCGCGATATATGTGTTTGCTTCTAATTTTCTTTATTGAGGCAGTGCGATAATGTTATCAGGATAGCATAGATCGTCTCCGTTGATGCAGAAAGTGGAATATCTGCAAATTTGGGGACACTGCTCGCTATGTTTACTTTCATTGTTAAGACTAAATTCTGCGTTAATTAAATTATTAAAGAAACAGAGAGGCCAAATTATGTAAATTTATCTTTCCCGGTTGGTATATTACACTTGGCGGAAAGTTTTGTTTTCAGTCCATTAATGAGGAGAAAGGATCGTTGAACTTTATATATATGGGAGGCTGCTTGACGATTGTATCCACAGTAGTATGTTCAGTTTGAGGAATTTTCTTCAGTGTCTTCTGTAGAATTCAAAATTACGATAAAGAGCACATGATCACTTTAACGTACAAAATTCATGTGCGGAATTCGGAGCATTTCGTGCAGTATTTCACCAGCAGAGAAATGTTCCTATCGGTGCTCAAATAATGCTCCCTCTTGCTCTCTCTTACTGCTGATGTATCATTCCCTCTTTCCCATTGCTGCTGTCTCTTCTCACTGTCAGTGTCTTTATTTTACTCATTGTCATTATCATAGGCTCTGTCTCCCATCATCACTGGCTCTCACCCACTTTCACTTTCTCCTTCTCTTTATTCCTCTCGCACTGACACTGTTTCCTTCTCTCTTTCGCTACCACTGTTCTGTCACTGTCAACTATGCCTCACTGCACTGTGTCCCTCTCTCTCACACATAATACTGTCTCCTTCGCTCTTTCTATAACACAACCATTGTCTACTATCTTCCACTACTTACTAGTTGCAACGGCTGTCTTCTGTCCCTTAGCATAAAAAAGCGCGAATATGTTCACTTGCAAAAATTTTGGGATAATTTTTAAATGTGCTGAGGGAGTTAGAACCAGGCAGATGGTACTTCTGGTACCTCACTTTTCAGTCAGAGTCTTTTTAATGGACAGGAACATATTATCTTTCCTTATTCTCCGATAGGAGCATTTCTCCACTGGTTCCCTCCATTTCCCTGCTCCAGTAAGCCATCAGTTCATATGAAAAGAAATGTATTGATCCGTAAAATGTAGTTTATTTATGTGGTGAAACTGAAATAACGCAAAATTAATTATACACCTCAGAACAGATTAATTTTGCACGTGCTTCAGTACTACAACATGTCGTTCCCAGATAATAACGGAAATACTTTACAGTATATTTCTCCATGGTATGTCACTTTCTAAACTACATTTTCAGCGCACACCAGTTTTTAAGTGCGTATTTTACGTGTACAAGCACGGTAACTTTTGACCTCTGTATGTTGGAAACGGTTAAAGATGCCAAGAAAATTTTCAATGCTTTTCGAGATGGGGATCTTAGGAATATATAGCAAAAATTTCAGAAATTTGCTGTGCATAGCCGTCGTGTTCGAATACTCGGCTGGGTTTTTGTCGCCAATGAAGTAGTGATGCCTTGATGGATACCATCAAACCCACGGTGGACCACATCAAACACAAAAAGGAAACACTGATTTGCTCCACTAGCCTAAGCACGAGAAAGTGTGTGATATTCATACTTTGACACCGCACTGTAGGATAGCGACACTAAAATGATCCTTCCGTATGAAAGAACTTCACTGCACCTTTTCATCACCAACAGAACCCGAGGTACGAGAACCGGAATATCCTGTTGTTATGAGCGGTGTTTTGGACCATATTAGGTACGCGTGTTGTCGCATGCATACAGATTTGCAACGTTGTAGACATATCTTAGACTGGATCATCCACATATAGTTAACATTTAATTAAAAGATTTATAAAATGCTATCACGAAGTGTGTGCCGAGGATGTGCATATTCAACAATGTAACAGAATGATGTGATTAAGCGGTGTGATTAAACGTAATGTAACAATGGAATAGCCAGTGTTTCATAGAATTACAGTTACGTTCACTTTAGCTGTCCCGTCATTTAATACAGTTTTCATTTTTCCGTAGGAACTCGGAAATTTTGGTATTTTATTCTTTATATCTTTATCCAAATCGAAAGGAATGTCGCGGCGAAGGTAGTTTAAATGAAAATTGCTCTATTTTGTTTTCTTTCAATATTATTTATTGCGCCTGTTGCTGTTCTCGGTATGCTATTACTTTTGTCTTCCTTAAAGATATTTTGAAATTATAATTTTGGAAATTGTGATTTTGTAATTCTTCTTCTGAAGCGGCTATCATAGCATGGTCGTCAGCATATATTAATGTTTTTATGTAATGTTCCTTAACCTAATTTTGTTTCTTTGTTGTTTTTTATTTCCTCATTCCATATTTCAATTACATCGTTTGTTTGTAGGCCTAAACTGAATGAAATTGGGAAAGGCTGCAACTTTAACTCCTCGGTTGTTTACAATTTCGGTCTTACTTGTTTTATTCACTGATTTTATTAAAATTTTAATTTTAGTCTCCAAGCGTTTTATGACCCATATCAAGTATCATAGAATTCAGTTACCTTGTAGTACAGACCACAGTTTTGTCCTTTTCAGTCTGTCACACGCCATGACATAGTCGATAAAAGGTACGAGTTTCAAAATTGAATCATCATCTTTTATTTATGGTTCAAATGGCCCTGAGCACTATGGGACTTAACATCGATGATCATCAGTCCCCTAGAACTTAGAACTACTTAAACCTAACTAACCTAAGGACATCACACAACACCCAGTCATCACGAGGCAGAGAAACTCCCTGACCCCGCCGGGAATCGAAAACGGGAACCCGTGCGCGGGAACGAGAACGCTACCGCACGACCACGAGCTGCGGACTTTTATTTGTTAGTGTCTACAAAATGAATAATTGTGTTACATATTTTTGTTCGTCCAAGTCGTAGACCATTCTGATCTTCGATTTAAATTGTGTCGATTAATGGTATTAACTTTGGGGATAAAAGTTTTGAACATATCCAGCTCTTAACGCACTCATTCCCCTATCACTGCCGGCCGCAGTGGCCGAGCGTTTCTAAGCGCTACAGTCTGGAACCGCGCGACCGCAACGGTCGCAGGTTGATTCCTGCCTCGGGCATGGTTGTGTGTGATGTCCTTAGATTAGTTAGGTTTAAGTAGTTCTAAGTTCGGCCTTGTCAAAGAGGGCGGAGGAGCGGATAGAGGTGGGAAATTGCCCCTAAAGGCGGAAGAATCAACAATGATCAACGACATGAGGATGCAGAAGGCAATGGAAACCACTGCATTAAAGACACGTAACGTGTATCCACAGGACATGTGGCCTGTATTTGAAGAAGTGTCAATGATCTCTCCATTGGCAAAAGATTCCGGAACAGTCCCCCATTCGGATCTCCGGGAGGGGACTGCCAAGGGGGAGGTGATAAGAGCAAAATTTTGTGGAACAAGCAGAAAAATATGAATGTGGGAAAGGGTTAACTGTGCTAGTACTAGGAGAATCAGAAGAAGTTTTAAAAATAATGAAAAGTGAAAAGAGAGCTAGTATAGACAACACAACAGCCAGTTATTAAAATACGCTGGAATTGTCCTCAACTACGATTTTCATATTTACTAAATTTATGCTAGGAGAAAATGAGAATACCGGAAACCTGGTCAGTAGGTGTTGTGTGCTCAGTTCCTTTTATGAAAGGAGACCGAAAAGGATGCAGTAATGATAGGGGTTCAAAAATGGTACAAATGGCTCTGACCACTATGGGACCTAACTTCTGAGATCATCAGTCCCCTAGATCTTTTTTTTTTTTTTTGGTCATCAGTCTACTGACTGGTGACTGGTTTGATGCGGCCCGCCACGAATTCCTTTCCTGTGCTAACCTCTTCATCTCAGAGTAGCACTTGCAACCTACGTCCTCAATTATTTGCTTGACGTATTCCAATCTCTGTCTTCATCTACAGTTTTTGCCCTCTACAGCTCCCTCTAGTACCATGGAAGTCATTCCCTCATGTCTTAGCAGATGTCCTATCATCCTGTCCCTTCTCCTTATCAGTGTTTTCCACATATTCCTTTCCCCTCCGATTCTGCGTAGAACATCCTCTTCCTTACCTTATCGGTCCACCTAATTTTCAACATTCGTCTATAGCACCACATCTCAAATGCTTCGATTCTCTTTTGTTCCGGTTTTCCCACAGTCCATGTTTCACTACCATACAATGCTGTACTCTAGACGTACATCCTCAGAAATTTCTTCCTCAAATTAAGGCCGGTATTTCATATTGGTAGACTTCTCTTGGCCAGAAATGCCTTTTTTGCCATAGCGAGTCTGCTTTTGATGTCCTCCTTGCTCCGTCCGTCATTGGTTATTTTACTGCCTAGGTAGCAGAATTCCTTAACTTCATTGACTTCGTGACCATCAATCCTGATGTTAAGTTTCTCGCTGTTCTCATTTCTACTACTTCTCATTACCTTCGTCTTTCTCCGATTTACTCTCAAACCATACTGTGTACTAATTAGACTGTTCATTCCGTTCAGCAGATCATTTAATTCTTCTTCACTTTCACTCAGGATAGCAATGTCATCAGCGAATCGTATCATTGATATCCTTTCACCTTGTATTTTAATTCCACTCTTGAACCTTTCTTTTATTTCCATCATTGCTTCCTCGATGTACAGATCGAAGAGTAGGGGCGAAAGGCTACAGCCTTGTCTTACACCCTTCTTTATACGAGCACTTCGTTCTTGATCGTCCACTCTTATTATTCCCTCTTGCTTGTGCACATATTGTATATGACCCGTCTCTCCCTATAGCTCACCCCCACTTTTTTCAGAATCTCGAACAGCTTGCACCATTTTATATTGTCGAACGCTTTTTCCAGGTCGACAAATCCTATGAAAGTGTCTTGATTTTTCTTTAGCCTTGCTTCCATTATTAGCCGTAACGCCAGAATTGCCTCTCTCGTCCCTTTACTTTTCCTAAAGTCAAACTGATCGTCACCTAGCGCATTCTCAATTTTCTTTTCCATTCTTCTGTATATTATTCTTGTAAGCAGCTTCGATGCATGAGCTGTTAAGCTGATTGTGCGATAATTCTCGCACTTGTCAGCTCTTGCCGTCTTCGGAATTGTGTGGATGATGCTTTTCCGAAAGTCAGATGGTATATCACCAGACTCATATATTCTACACACCAACGTGAATAGTTTTGTTGCCACTTCCCCCAATCATTTTAGAAATTCTGATGGAATGTTATCTATCCCTTCTGCCTTATTTGACCGTAAGTCCTCCAAAGCTCTTTTAAATTCCGATTCTAATACGGATCCCCTATCTCTTCTAAATTGACTCCTGTTTCTTCTTCTATCACATCAGACAAATATTCACCCTCATAGAGGCTTTCAATGTATTCTTTTCACCTATCTGCTCTCTCCTCTGCATTTAACAGTGGAATTCCCGTTGCACTCTTAATGTCACCACCGTTGCTTTTAATGTCACCAAAGGTTGTTTTCACTTTCCTGTATGCTGAGTCTGTCCTTCCGACAATGATATCTTTTTCGATGTCTTCACATTTTTCCTGCAGCCATTTCGTCTTAGCTTCCCTGCACTTCCTATTTATTTCATTCCTCAGCGACTTGTATTTCTGTATTCATGATTTTCCCGGAACATGTTTGTACTTCCTCCTTTCATCAATCAACTGAAGTATTTCTTCTGTTACCCATGGTTCATCGCAGCTACCTTCTTTGTACCTATGTTTTCCTTCCCAACTTCTGTGATGGCCCTTTTTAGAGATGTCTATTCCTCTTCAACTGTACTGCCTACTGCGCTATTCCTTATTGCTGTATCTATAGCGTTAGAGAACTTCAAACGTATCTCGTCATTCCTTAGTACTTCCGTATCCCACTTCTTTGCGTATTGATTCTTCCTGACTAATGTCTTGAACTTCAGCCTACTCTTCATCACTACTATATTGTGATCTGAGTCTGTATCTGCTCCTGGGTACGGTTTACAATCTAGTATCTGATTTCGGAATCTCTGTCTGACCATGATGTAATCTAATTGAAATCTTCCCGTATCTCCCGGCCCTTTCCAAGTATACCTCCTCCTCTTGTGATTCTTGAACAGGGAATTCGCTATTACTAGCTGAAACTTGTTACAGAACTCAATTAGTCTTTCTCCTCTTTCATTCCTTGTCCCAAGCCCATATTCTCCTGTAACCTTTTCTTCTACTCCTTCCCCTACAACTGCATTCCAGTCGCCCATGACTATTAGATTTTCGTCCCCCTTCACATACTGCATTACCCTTTCAATATCCTCATACACTTTCTCTATCTGTTCATCTTCAGCTTGCGACGTCGGCATGTATACCTGAACTATCGTTGTCGCTGTTGGTCTGCTGTTGATTCTGACTAATACAACCCGGTCACTGAACCGTTCACAGTAACACACCCTCTGCCCTACCTTCCTATTCATAACGAATCCTACACCTGTTATACCATTTTCTGCTGCTGTTGATATTACTCGATACTCATCTGACCAGATATCCTTGTCTTCCTTCCACTTCACTTCACTGACCCCTACTATATCTAGATTGAGCCTTTGCATTTCCCTTTTCAGATTTTCTAGTTTCCCTACCACGTTCAAGCTTCTGACATTCAACGCCCCGACTCGTAGAACGTTATCCTTTCGTTGATTATTCAGTCTTTTTCTCATGGTAACCTCCCCCTTGGCAGTCCCCTCCCGGAGATCCGAATGGGGGACTGTTCCGGAATCTTTTGCCAATGGAGAGATCATTGACACTTCTTCAAATACAGGCCACATGTCCTGTGGATACACGTTACGTGTCTTTAATGCAGTGGTTTCCATTGCCTTCTGCATCCTCATGTCGTTGATCATTGTTGATTCTTCCGCCTTTAGGGGCAATTTCCCACCTCTATCCGCTCCTCCGCCCTCTTTGACAAGGCCGAACTTAGAACTACTTAAACCTAACTAATCTAAGGACATCACACACAACCATGCCCGAGGCAGGAATCAACCTGCGACCGTTGCGGTCGCGCGGTTCCAGACTGTAGCGCTTAGAAACGCTCGGCCACTGCGGCCGGCAGTGATAGGGGAATGAGTGCGTTAAGAGCTGGATATGTTCAAAACTTTTATCCCCAAAGTTAATACCATTAATCGACACAATTTAAATCGAAGATCAGAATGGTCTACGACTTGGACGAACAAAAATATATAACACAATTATTCATTTTGTAGACACTAACAAATAAAAGTCCGCAGCTCGTGGTCGTGCGGTAGCGTTCTCGTTCCCGCGCACGGGTTCCCGTTTTCGATTCCCGGCGGGGTCAGGGATTTTCTCTGCCTCGTGATGACTGGGTGTTGTGTGATGTCCTTAGGTTAGTTAGGTTTAAGTAGTTCTAAGTTCTAGGGGACTGATGATCATCGATGTTAAGTCCCATAGTGCTCAGGGCCATTTGAACCATAAATAAAAGATGATGATTCAATTTTGAAACTCGTACCTTTTATCGACTATGTCATGGCGTGTGACAGACTGAAAAGGACAAAACTGTGGTCTGTACTACAAGGTAACTGAATTCTATGATACTTGATATGGGTCATAAAACGCTTGGAGACTAAAATTAAAATTTTAATAAAATCAGTGAATAAAACAAGTAAGACCGAAATTGTAAACAACCGAGGAGTTAAAGTTGCAGCCTTTCCCAATTTCATTCAGTTTAGGCCTACAAACAAACGATGTAATTGAAATATGGAATGAGGAAATAAAAAACAACAAAGAAACAAAATTAGGTTAAGGAACATTACATAAAAACATTAATATATGCTGACGACCATGCTATGATAGCCGCTTCAGAAGAAGAATTACAAAATCACAATTTCCAAAATTATAATTTCAAAATATCTTTAAGGAAGACAAAAGTAATAGCATACCGAGAACAGCAACAGGCGCAATAAATAATATTGAAAGAAAACAAAATAGAGCAATTTTCATTTAAACTACCTTCGCCGCGACATTCCTTTCGATTTGGATAAAGATATAAAGAATAAAATACCAAAATTTCCGAGTTCCTACGGAAAAATGAAAACTGTATTAAATGACGGGACAGCTAAAGTGAACGTAACTGTAATTCTATGAAACACTGGCTATTCCATTGTTACATTACGTTTAATCACACCGCTTAATCACATCATTCTGTTACATTGTTGAATATGCACATCCTCGGCACACACTTCGTGATAGCATTTTATAAATCTTTTAATTAAATGTTAACTATATGTGGATGATCCAGTCTAAGATATGTCTACAACGTTGCAAATCTGTATGCATGCGACAACACGCGTACCTAATATGGTCCAAAACACCGCTCATAACAACAGGATATTCCGGTTCTCGTACCTCGGGTTCTGTTGGTGATGAAAAGGTGCAGTGAAGTTCTTTCATACGGAAGGATCATTTTAGTGTCGCTATCCTACAGTGCGGTGTCAAAGTATGAATATCACACACTTTCTCGTGCTTAGGCTAGTGGAGCAAATCAGTGTTTCCTTTTTGTGTTTGATGTGGTCCACCGTGGGTTTGATGGTATCCATCAAGGCATCACTACTTCATTGGCGACAAAAACCCAGCCGAGTATTCGAACACGACGGCTATGCACAGCAAATTTCTGAAATTTTTGCTATATATTCCTAAGATCCCCATCTCGAAAAGCATTGAAAATTTTCTTGGCATCTTTAACCGTTTCCAACATACAGAGGTCAAAAGTTACCGTGCTTGTACACGTAAAATACGCACGTAAAAACTGGTGTGCGCTGAAAATGTAGTTTAGAAAGTGACATACCATGGAGAAATATACTGTAAAGTATTTCCGTTATTATCTGGGAACGACATGTTGTAGTACTGAAGCACGTGCAAAATTAATCTGTTCTGAGGTGTATAATTAATTTTGCGTTATTTCAGTTTCACCACATAAATAAACTACATTTTACGGATCAATACATTTCTTTTCATATGAACTGATGGCTTACTGGAGCAGGGAAATGGGGGGAACCAGTGGAGAAATGCTCCTATCGGAGAATAAGGAAAGATAATATGTTCCTGTCCATTAAAAAGACTCTGACTGAAAAGTGAGGTACCAGAAGTACCATCTGCCTGGTTCTAACTCCCTCAGCACATTTAAAAATTATCCCAAAATTTTTGCAAGTGAACATATTCGCGCTTTTTTATGCTAAGGGACAGAAGACAGCCGTTGCAACTAGTAAGTAGTGGAAGATAGTAGACAATGGTTGTGTTATAGAAAGAGCGAAGGAGACAGTATTATGTGTGAGAGAGAGGGACACAGTGCAGTGAGGCATAGTTGACAGTGACAGAACAGTGGTAGCGAAAGAGAGAAGGAAACAGTGTCAGTGCGAGAGGAATAAAGAGAAGGAGAAAGTGAAAGTGGGTGAGAGCCAGTGATGATGGGAGACAGAGCCTATGATAATGACAATGAGTAAAATAAAGACACTGACAGTGAGAAGAGACAGCAGCAATGGGAAAGAGGGAATGATACATCAGCAGTAAGAGAGAGCAAGAGGGAGCATTATTTGAGCACCGATAGGAACATTTCTCTGCTGGTGAAATACTGCACGAAATGCTCCGAATTCCGCACATGAATTTTGTACGTTAAAGTGATCATGTGCTCTTTATCGTAATTTTGAATTCTACAGAAGACACTGAAGAAAATTCCTCAAACTGAACATACTACTGTGGATACAATCGTCAAGCAGCCTCCCATATATATAAAGTTCAACGATCCTTTCTCCTCATTAATGGACTGAAAACAAAACTTTCCGCCAAGTGTAATATACCAACCGGGAAAGATAAATTTACATAATTTGGCCTCTCTGTTTCTTTAATAATTTAATTAACGCAGAATTTAGTCTTAACAATGAAAGTAAACATAGCGAGCAGTGTCCCCAAATTTGCAGATATTCCACTTTCTGCATCAACGGAGACGATCTATGCTATCCTGATAACATTATCGCACTGCCTCAATAAAGAAAATTAGAAGCAAACACATATATCGCGATCACCTTACAGTTTCTTAGAGTGACTGTGCCGAGCTGTAGATAAATAATGTATGCATCCGTTCCCATTCTCATTGTTTTCTTCTACTTAAGTGCGGAATGGAAGTTGCTTTATCAGTGACAGAAATTGCAAATCAATCTAGTGTCTGCCTAAAATCATATCCAGCCTAGCCGGTGAACTAGAATGACTGACGTTAACCTGGCACCTATAAAATCTGAAAACTTGCTGTATGCCACGATATTGGAGATATTCTTTCACCTTGAAACCCAACCAAAATTCCTGACACGGCTAATAAAGGTCATCTATAATATTCTGCCTGGAGCTGTAATTAACGTGACACTGTTCCCTGAAGCACATACGACCCCTTACCAGCTGTGGCTGCACGACTATCGATGCATATAGGAGTGCTCCGTCACAGGAAAGAATGTACTTAACAAAAATGTGTATCAAAAAATAATATATATCTATGCCGTGTGATCATATAGCATCAGCGCACACATACGAAGTCTTTCCCGCTCTGTTGTGGAAGTGTCGTTTCTGCAGTGTCTTTTCCTCCAAGTAGCATCATACATAAACGAATACCACCAGCGAAAAGAAGTCTATTTTTACTATGGCGGCAATGCACTTGGTCCACACAGATGCTGCCTACACAGCTCGATCGTGTTCAACAGTGTAGTTCTGGCTGCTAGTTCGATAACATACTGCAGAGCCTCGTCAAACGGTGAGCGGCTGCTGAAGCAAATATGCTGTCTGGTCAAAGACTTCCAATTTTTTTCGATCTGTCAATTGAGGACTGGAACGGGAGGCGAAGATAGAGGAAACATGAAAGAAAGGCTGAAGGGATATGCGATTTTGCAGTTACAAGTTATGACGCTTCTGTGATTAGCTGTAAAATCAACTACAGCTCAATACTGTGTATATTTGTGTGTGCACCTGATAATGTACATTTTGAGAATGGATTGGCTGTGGATACTACGATGCAGAGCACTCCCCATCCACAATAAAATGTTCCTGCAACACCTACATCTAATGACGAGCCTGCAGTGATTCGAAAATTAGATAATGATACAGTAAATCGTATCCAAAATCCAAAAAAAAAGCGACTAGTAGCAAATTTAAATCAATGGACAATTTAAATCACAGGAACAGTTCGTCATTCATAACGGATGTATTGAATAGTTTTGCCTGTTGTTCTTGTTGTGATCTTCAGCCCAGAGACTTGTTTGATACAGCTCTCTATGCTACTTCATCCAGTGCAAGTCTCTGCAGCTACATCCATTTCGTCCCGCTTACTGTATTCGCCTACTGGACTCCCTTTACAGATATTCCACCCTCCCCCTTTAAACACACACACACACACACACACACACACACATACACACGCAGGCACGCACACTTTCTTCCAGCATTACATTAACAATCCTTTCATCTCTCGGAATTTTCCGTCAACCGGTCCCTTCTTAATCTACAAATTCATTTTCTCCCCAGTTCTCGTCAGTATTTTCTCATTGGTTACGTGATGTGTTGTTGTGGTCTTCAGTCCAGAGTCTGGTTTCATGCAGCCCTCCATGCTACTGTATCCTGCGCAAGCTTCTTCATCTCTAAGTAACTACTGCTATCTACATCCTTCTAAATCTGCTTAGTGTATTCATCTCTTGTTCTCCATCTACGATTTTTATGCTCCATGCTGCCCTCCAGTACTAAATTGGTGATCCCTTGATGCCTCAGAACATGTCCTACCAACCGATCCCGTCGTCTAGTCAAGTTGCGCCACAAATTCATCTTCTCCCTAATTCTATTCAGTGCCTCCTCATTATTTACGTGATCTACCCATCTTATCCAGAGTATTCTTCTGTAGCACATTTCGAAAGCTTCTATTCTCTTTTTGTCTAAACTAGTTATCGTACATGTTTCACTTCCATACGTGGCTACACTCCACCAAATACTTTCAGAAAAGACTTCCTCACACTTAAATCAATACTCGATGTTAACAAAATCCTCTTCTTCAAAAACGCTTTCCACGCCATTGCCAGTCTACATTTTATATCCACTCTACTTCGAGCATCAGTTACAGAGACGAGAAAACAAGAGAATCTTCTGAAATGTGATACTACAGAGGAATGCTGAAAATTAAATGGGTATGTCACGTATATCGGTTACATAATATACCCACCTAATTTTCAGCATTCCTCTGTAGTACCACATTTCAGAAGATTCTCTTGTTTTCTCATCTCAACAGTTTATAGTCCGCGTTTTACTTGCATACAAGGCTACGCTACTGGCACAGGGAAGATAGAGTGCCTAATCAAACTTTGCTGAAAACCCTGTCGCTAGGCAGCGTAAGTTGTATACGTAAAATTGTTGGCGCTGCAAGGTAATACCTCATTTTACGCTTTCAGGCATGTTGTGATACAGATTTATAAATCAGAATGCGCGAAAATCTCCTCCATTTACATTGTTTAATTTTATATAACCAAACTCGCTTGTTCACAAATGGTTCAAATGGCTCTGAGAACTATGGAATTTAACATCTGAGGTCATCAGTCCCCTGGAACTTAGAAATATTTAAACCTAACTAACCTAAGGACATCACACACATCCATGCCCGAGGCAGGATTCGAACCTGCGACCATAGCGGTCAAGCGGTTCCAGACTGGAGTGCCTAGAACCGCTCGGCCACAGCGGCGGGCGCTTATTCAGAAACTTCTTTCCTAGGCATCAGGTACGTAAGTATAGTTATAAGTGTGGTGAATTCACTTAATACGGTGTGAGAAAATTCATACAGAATTTTGGAAACAGACAACTGATGTGCAAGAAACATATCTGACTGGTCTCATTAATATCGTTACTACTCAGAGAAGGCGTGATGGAAAATAGTAGGGTGCAAGTTTCTGTCACATATTGCTTGCCCGCCGACAGTGGCCATGTGGAAGACTACAACAGATCTCTTAAAAATATGTAGGAGCTATCAGAAAAACGTATACATACTGTAATAGAGAAGAAAAAAGGAGCTCAAGTATTTGAAGATCACCGGGTGAAAAGCTTTATTATCTATTATGGACTTCCTTTATGAAAAATTTCGTGCATTTTACCGCAAAATTTCTGAATAAAATACAAGTAATAATAATTGCGAATTTGTGTGAGGTGTGATTTGGCATGTTAAATACACAGAAAATGGGATTTCGTTGTCAAAGCATGCAAAGAGTTCTCAAGTGTGGTATGTACAACAAAGTATGAGTGTATGACTTTCATTCCAAGCAGTTTCTGTAATAACGTTAGTGGAAATAAATTCATCAATTTGTTTTTTGGTTCACAGGAAAAGTTTTCTTTCCCATGTCAGTGCCTCAATTACCCAGCCACCTTCATTGACCTGTGAAAAGGCTTACATTATACATCGGAAATCCTCACCCTGCCGTACGTAATGATCAACCTTACCAGCAGGCTTTTTTCTTTCTGTTCTGAGCAGAGGAGAAGGAAAACACTGCCTCTCCTAATGGTGGAGTCTGAGCAGTAAGGTCCGTTTCGAATGCTCTAACATCCGGCCAGCAGGGACCAGCTGTTTAATTAAGAAATAAATTCAATTAGAGCGGAATAGCTTAGTCAGAAACTCTGAGACGCCCATTAAGACAGCGGGAGGTTTGCAGACAGTCAATTGGTGGTTCGTTAACATGAATCACGCTTTTACGACCAACCCACCTACTCATTAACCGAAGGAGGAACATCGAAATAAAAGGAGTAGAAGAGAGGCTTTTGTAATTTCAGCCACAGCTGATAAGGTCGAACAGCCTGTGTTCGATATTAATAGCACGCAGTTTCCTTTTTTTCATTCTTCTTCGTGCGATCACTCTCTACTCATTCTTTCCCGTACCATTAATTTTCATTGAGCCTTAGCCCCACATATACCTGGAAAGCAAACAGCTCGTATTTAAAGGAAACGACAGTTTATTGCTAGACAGAAGCGAAGTGTAGTCGAGCTGAACAAAGCGTTGACTAGTTTTAGAGGCGCAGAGCAAGTTAGAGTGTAAGGAAAGTAGGTCATCCACAGAAGATATCACATTAATACAAGCAACACCAGTTCTAGACTTTTGCTGTTAGCACAACATAGCATTTTGTGCAAATGTTTATCGGCTGTAGCCAACCACTTGAAGAAAGCTTTAGTATGTTTTAGGTTACAGTAATTTTCATGGGCAGTCGGTGATGGTTCGGGCTTGAAAACAGTGCGACACAGCCACGTCATTTGTTACGTTCAGGAAGCGCTGGACTGTGTGCAGAGACACTTAATGGCAAACATTTTATTTGGGAGTGGCGCCCAGCAGAAGCATCGTGGTATGCAATATAAAAATAAAATGGAAATGAATAACAGGTGAAGCATGAAACTATTACGAGATCAAGATTTTGTGTTACAGTGACAAGCTCACAACTAAAATTTAAGCAACGGTAGGTTTCCAAGATTTCTTACCCGCAATTATTGGACAAGTATCGTTATTATGACTGCGGACTCGCGATCTGAGAGTTCCGTGTAAAATTAGTTATGTATGTATGTATATGTATATGTATATGATACTGGTAGAAGCCGACCTCGGGGAAGATCAGTTTGGATTCCGTAGAAATATGGGAACACGTGAGGCAATACTGACTCTACGACTCATTTTAGAAAATAGATTAAGAAAAGGCAAACCTACATTTCTAGTATTTGTAGACTTAGAGAAAGCTTTTGACAATGTTGACTGGAATACTCTCTTTCAAATTCTGAAGGTGGCAGGGGTAAAATACAGGGAGCGAAAGGCACGAAATGGAAGCAGTGGATGCGAAGGGAGTGAGACAGGGTTGTAGCCTATCCCCGATGTTATTCAATCTGTATATTGAGCATGCATTAAAGGAAACAAAAGAAAAATTCGGAGTAGATATTAAAATCCATGGAGAAGAAATAAAAATTTTAAGGTTCGCAGATGACATTGTAATTCTGTCAGACAGCAAAGGACTTGGAAGAGCACTTGAACACAATAGACAGTGTCTTGAAAGGACGACATAAGATGAACGAAACGAGGATAATGGAATGTTGTCGAGTTAACTCGGGTGATGCTGAGGGAGTTAGATTAGGAAATGAGACCCTTAAAGTAGTAAAGGAGTTTTGCTATTTAGAGATGGTCGAACTAGAGAGGATATAAAATGCAGACTGGCAATGGCAAGGAAAGCGTTTCTGAAGAAGAGAAATTTGTTAACATCGAGTATGGATTTAAGTGTCAGGAAGTCGTTTCTGAAAGTATTTGTATGGAGTGTAGCCATGTATGGAAGTGAAACATGGACGATAAATATTTTGGACAGGAAGAGAATAGAAGCTTTCGAAATGTGATGCTACAGAAGATTGATGAAGATTAGATGGGTAGATCACATAACTAATGAGGAAGTATTGAGTAGAATTGGAGAGGAGAGAAATTTGTGGCACTACTTGACTAGAAGAAGGGATCGGTTGGTAGGGGATGTTCTGAGGCATCAAGGGATCACCAATTTAATATTGAAGGGAAGCGTGGAGGGTAAAAACAAAAATCGTCATGGACTGTGCGGCTCGACCCGGCGGAGGTTCGAATCCTCCCACGGGCATGGGAGTGTGTTTTTGTCCTTAGGATAATTTAGGTTAAGTAGTGTGTAAGCTTAGGGACTATGACCATAGCAGTTAAGTCCGATAAAATATCACACACATTTGAACATTTGGTAAAAGTCGTAGAGGGTGACCAAGAGATGAATACACTAAACAGATTCAGAAGGATGTAGGCTGCAGTACGTACTGGGAGATGAAGCAGCTTGCACAGGATAGAGTAGCATGGAGAGCTGCATCAAACCAGTCTCTGGAGTGAAGACCACAACAACAACAACAACAACAACAACCACAACAACAATATGTATATGATAATAATAATAATAATTTCAAGTGGCACAGTGGCCTGGTGCAAGCCTTTCTATTGGATACCATTGTGGCGCTCTGCGTATCCCTGTCCTACCTCAGTTACCCAATCGGGGAAAGGAGATCCACAGTTTTAGGTGGAATCCGAACGACATATTGTTTCTGAGGTGACCAGGAAGACATAAAAATCCACATACCTGACGAGATTCGATCTCGCGATTTCTCACTTTACCGCTAGACCGGCACGTCGAAAGTGTACGTAGATAAGTACCTATCGGTTTAGCTGAATGGATTTGCGAGTATAAACGTGTGTGACATATAGGGACCTATCTTTTGACTGGTTTGATTTAGAAGCTTTAATTATTTGCACCGCCAACGGACCGTAGACCATAGTGTCTGACACAAATTTTCACTTGATACACCTGCTTGTTCATGAGGGAAAAAAAAGTCGCCAGGTGGGTGTAGGACTCACACACTGAAGGTTCCGTGCAAACTCAGTTATGTATACACACAGCCCAAGCATTCCAGAAATCGAGAATCGAGACGATATATGCCTGTTATCGAGATTGATACTGGCAGGGTAAGGGTCCCAGGGATTCTGAAACTTCAGAGAATGTTTTAATTTCAAGTTCGAGATCGGATAACAAATGACAGAAGAAATACTACTTCATGTGATGTAACTACAAATCATTAATTTTCAGAGCTTTTCCTTTACTTGCACCGTGAAACCCTTCTTGTTGCAAATTTCATGTATCTATGTTAAGGGTAAGTACCAATAAGTTTAATGAGAGAGTCTGCGAGTATTGAAATGTGTGACATAAATCACCGTATCTTTCGACTGCATTAGAACTTCACTTTTTTTTACGCTACTGGCCATTAAATTTGCTACACCAAGAAGAAATGCAGATGATAAACGGGTATTCATTGGACAAATACACTCCTGGAAATGGAAAAAAGAACACATTGACACCGGTGTGTCAGACCCACCATACTTGCTCCGGACACTGCGAGAGGGCTGTACAAGCAATGATCACACGCACGGCACAGCTGACACACCAGGAACCGCGGTGTTGGCCGTCGAATGGCGCTAGCTGCGCAGCATTTGTGCACCGCCGCCGTCAGTGTCAGCCAGTTTGCCGTGGCATACGGAGCTCCATCGCAGTCTTTAACACTGGTAGCATGCCGCGACAGCGTGGACGTGAACCGTATGTGCAGTTGACGGACTTTGAGCGAGGGCGTATAGTGGGCATGCGGGAGGCCGGGTGGGCGTACCGCCGAATTGCTCAACACGTGGGGCGTGAGGTCTCCACAGTACATCGATGTTGTCGCCAGTGGTCGGCGGAAGGTGCACGAGCCCGTCGACCTGGGACCGGACCGCAGCGACGCACGGATGCACGCCAAGACCGTAGGATCCTACGCAGTGCCGTAGGGGACCGCACCGCCCCTTCCCAGCAAATTAGGGACACTGTTGCTCCTGGGGTATCGGCGAGGACCATTCGCAACCGTCTCCATGAAGCTGGGCTACGGTCCCGCACACCGTTAGGCCGTCTTCCGCTCACGCCCCAACATCGTGCAGCCCGCCTCCAGTGGTGTCGCGACAGGCGTGAATGGAGGGACGAATGGAGACGTGTCGTCTTCAGCGATGAGAGTCGCTTCTGCCTTGGTGCCAATGATGGTCGTATGCGTGTTTGGCGCCGTGCAGGTGAGCGCCACAATCAGGACTCCACACGACCGAGGCACACAGGGCCAACACCCGGCATCATGGTGTGGGGAGCGATCTCCTACACTGCCGTACACCACTGGTGATCGTCGAGGGGACACTGAATAGTGCACGGTACATCCAAACCGTCATCGAACCCATCGTTCTACCATTGCTAGACCGGCAAGGGAACTTGCTGTTCCAACAGGACAATGCACGTCCGCATGTATCCCGTGCCACCCAACGTGCTCTAGAAGGTGTAAGTCAACTACCCTGGCCAGCAAGATCTCCGGATCTGTCCCCCATTGAGCATGTTTGGGACTGGATGAAGCGTTGTCTCACGCGGTCTGCACGTCCAGCACGAACGCTGGTCCAACTGAGGCGCCAGATGGAAATGGCATGGCAAGCCGTTCCACAGAACTACATCCAGCATCTCTACGATCGTCTCCATGGGAGAATAGCAGCCTGCATTGCTGCGAAAGGTGGATATACACTGTACTAGTGCCGACATTGTGCATGCTCTGTTGCCTGTGTCTATGTGCCTGTGGTTCTGTCAGTGTGATCATGTGATGTATCTGACCCCAGGAATGTGTCAATAAAGTTTCCCCTTCCTGGGACAATGAATTCACAGTGTTCTTATTTCAATTTCCAGGAGTGTATATTATACTAGAACTGACATGTGATTACATTTTCACGCAATTTGGGTGCATAGATCCTGAGAAATCAGTAGCCAGAACAACAACCTCTGGCCGTAATAACGGCCTTGATACGTCTGGTCATTGAGTCAAACCGAGCTTGGATGGCGTGCACAGGTACAGCTGGCATTACAGCTTCAATACGATACCACAGTTCATCCAGAGTAGCGACTGGCATATCGTGACGAGCCAGTTGCTCGGCCACCATTGACCAGACGTCTTCAGTTGGTGAGAGATCTGGAGAATGTGCTGGCCAGGGCAGCAGTCGAACGTTTCTGTATCCAGAAAGGCCCGTACAAGACCTGCAACATGCGGTCGTGCATTATCCTGCTGAAATGTAGGGTTTTACAGGGATCGAAATAACATCTGAAATGTAACGTCCACCGTTCAAAGTGTCGTCAATGGGAACAAGAGGTGACCGAGACGTGTAACCAATGGCACCCCATACCATGACGCGGGGTGATACGCCAGTATGGCGATGACAAATACACACTTCCAATGTGCGTTCGCCGCGATGTCGCCAAACGCGGATGCGACCATCATGATGCTGTAAACAGAACCTGGATCCATCCGAAAAGTGATGTTTTGCCATTCGTGCACCCAGGTTCGTCGTCGAGTACACCATCGCAGGTGCTCCTGTCTGTGTTGCAGCGTCAAGGGTAACCGCAGCCATGGTCTCCGAGCTGATAGTCCATGCTGCAGCAAACGTCGTCGAACTGTTCGTGCAGATGCTTGTTGTCTTGCAAACGACGCCATATGTTGACTCAGGGATCGAAACGTGGCTGCACGATCCGTTACAGCCATGCGGATAAGATGCTTGTCATCTCGACTACTAGTGATACGAGGCCGTTAGGATCCAGCACGGCGTTCCGTATTGCCCTCCTGAACCCACCGATTCCATATTCTGCTAACAGTCATTGGATCTCGACCAATGCGAGCAGCAACGTCGCGATACGATAAACCGCAATCGCGATAGGCTACAATCCGACCTTTATCAAAGTCGGAAACGTGATGGTACGCATTTCTCCTCCTTACAAGAGGCGTCACAACAACGTTTCCCCAGGCAACGCAAGTCAACTGCTGTTTGTGTATGAGAAATCGGTTTAAACTTTCCTCATGTCAGCACATTGTAGGTGTCGCCATCGGCGCCAACCTTGTGTGAATGCTCTGAAAAGCTAATCATTTGCATATCACAGCATCTTTCGCGTCTATAACACGGCATCTTCGTGGTGTGGCGATTTTAATGGCCAGTAGTGTACATCGCCACTGAACCATACGCCTTAATACCTGACATAAATTTCAACTTGATACGTCCACCCGTTCCTGAGGAATAGGATTTTTAGGAATCAGTCAGTCGCACAACGAAGTGATCCTATACAGGTCCCGATTTTACCGGTTGAGGTATGGTATGTCGAGAGACACACCGATAACATATGGCAAAAATATTTCTATGTGATACAATTAACTAATTAACAATTTTCGGAATTTTCCCTTATTTACTGTGAAACCGCTATCCTTGTCAGATTTCATGACTCTAGCTCAAACCCTAAAGGTTTTCACGAGTGAAGTGAAGTGTACCGAAATATGTAGATAAATCACCGTAGCTTTTGACTACATTGACTTACAAGCCTAAATTTTCCACGCCGCCAGGGAACCGCAGACCTTACTATGTGATGTAAATTTCAACTTGTTCCTCTACCCGTTCCTGAGAAAAAGAGGTCTTAACAGGTAGGCAGGTGGACAAAAAAATTATCCCATAAGGCTTTCGTTTTTACCGATTGAAGTATCGAAGTCCAGAAGATCAAAGTATTATTCAAAACGATGTCTGATCTATAACGGTATTGTATGTCAGGGTCATTTTGTGTTAACTGACATAGTAGCAGTACCAATTTTGGAAGTATACGTTTGTGCTGGTTATGGTTGTGATACGTGAATAACTGATTATTTAGTGTGTTGGTTGAATAAGGAAATGTGGTGCCACAGCTTTCAGATATGGAGCGGATCTCTTCTGAAACAGCAAAATTGATTCTGCCAATTACGCTTTTCCAATACCTCTGCTCCACCTGAACTCAAATTCTTCTGCCCTAGCAGCTCACCAAATTAAATTCCAGTGTCGGGCCGCAATTAATCGACTCAATAGACCAGGTGATTTCTTCTCATCCGACGTGGTTCTCTGTTAAAACAATGTCCCTCTTCATTTAAATTCTGACAGATCACCACGCGCTCCGCAAAATCTGAAGCTCTGCTATGGGAAGCGGAAGTTAATGTTCAATCACCGTTACAGGAACATAGTGAAAAATAATGCTTCACGTATAGTATTTTCATGGAACATACTGGCGAAAAACAACCGTAACGACAAAAAATAATTCTACATCTACATATATACTCCGCTAGCCACCAAGCGGTGTGTGGCGGAGGGCACAATTCGCGCCAAAGTCATATTTCCCCCCCTCTGTTCCACTCGCGGATCGTGCGAGGGAAAAACGACTGAACGCCTCAGTACGAGCTCTTACTTCCCTTATCTTTGAATGATGACAATTACGCGATCTGAAAGCTGGTGGTGATAATATGTGCCCTATATCCTCGGCGAAGATTGGATTTAGGAATTTAGTGAGCAGCCCCTTCTGTTTAGCGCGTCGTCTATCTGCAAGTGTGTCCCACTTCAAACTTTGTATGAGATTTGTAACGCTCTCGCGATGGCTAAATGTACCAGTGACGAATCTTGCCGCTCTTCTTTGGACCTCCTCAATCTCTTGAATCAGACCCAACTGGTAAAGGTCCCATACAGATGAACAATACTCTAAGAACTAACGTATTGTAAGCTATTTCTTTTGTTGATGGACTGCATCGCTTCAGGATTCTACCAATAAAACACAATCTAGAGTTCGCCTTACCCGTTACTTGTGTAATCTGATCATTCCGTTTGAGATCATTTCGAATAGTCACACCCAGATGCTTGACTGATGTTACCGCTTCCAAAGACTGATCATTTATTTTGTACTCATACATTAACGGGGATTTTCGCCTTGTTATACGCAGTAGGTTGCACTTACTAACATTGAGAGACAACTGCCAGTCATTACACCACGCATTTATTTTCTGCAATTCCTCATTGATTTGTTCACAACTTTCGTTAATGAAGAGCAATAAAATTTCTGGAGTACATTTGTGTAGGTAACATAATTATGTGATTAACGTTGGAAGGTCACAGGTTAATGTAAGCTCGAGATAACCCATTGAAAACGTGAAATTCTGGTACATTAATAACCAGCGTAACCGCCAGAATGTTAAATGCAAGCACGCAAACGTGCATGCATTGTGTTGTATAGGTGCCGAATATCAGTTTATGGGATGGAGTTCCATGACTGTTGCACTCGGTCGGTCAATACAGGGACAGTTAATGCTGTTTGTGGTTGACAAGTTGTCGTCCGACGTGCTCAGTTAGAGACTGATCTGATGAAGCACAGGCCGAAGCAACATGCAGAGCATGTTGGTTTACAACAGCGTTATTCTGCTGGAAATCCGGATGCTGGAATGCTGTTCATGAATGGCAGCACAAGAGGTCGAATCACCAAACTAGCGCACAGTTTTGCAGTCACGGTGCGCGGGACAACCACGACAGTGTTCCTGACTCATAAGAAATTTCACCTCAGACCATAACTACAAGTGTGGTTCAGCGTGTCAAGCACACAGACAGTTTGGTTTCAGGCCCCCCAGCTTGCCTCCATCTAACAAACACATGGCCATCACTGGCACCGAGGCAGAACCACCTTTCAGCAGAAAACGCAACGGACCTTCATACTGCTCTCCAATAAGCTCTCGCTTGATACCACTGAAATTACAAATGGTAGTGGTTTGAAGGCAGTGGAATGCACGTTACAGGGAGGGCGTCTAGCTTGGAGCTGTCCTTGAAGTGACTGATTTGTAATAGTTCGTTACGTGACTATAGTGCCAACTGCTACTCAGATTGCTGTTGCAGATGCAGGACGATACGCAAGAGCCATATGCAGAAAACGGTAGTCTTAACTCGCGGTTGTGCCACGTGGTCTTCCGCAGCCTGGTCTTCTTGCTACAGTACTTTCTCGTGACCGCCGCTGTCAGCTATCAAGTGCAGAGGCTACGTTTCTGCCAAGTCTTTCTGCAGTATCGCCGAAGGAACACCCAGATTCTCGTACCCTATTACACGATCTCTTTCAAACTCGGTGAGGTGTTGATAATGACGTCTTCACTAGCATCAACTCACGACGCCCAGTCTCAAACATAACTAACGCTCGCGACCGTTACAGCATGTTCAAATGGTTCTGAGCATTATGGGACTTAACATCTGAGGTCATCAGTCCCATAGACTTAAACCTAACCAACCTAAGGACTTCACACACATACGTGCCCGAGGCAGGATTCGAACCTGAGACCGTAGCGGTCGCGCGGTTCCAGACTGAAGCGCCTAGAACCGCACGGCCACCATGGCCGCCTCGTTACAGCGTGTATTCAAAGCAAATGTGATTTGCGTCCTCATAGTGGCGGAACTAGCGCTACTCTTATACGACTGGAGAGAGATCTGAATAGACATCATCTTATAGATTTAGAAACAAGACTAACAACTTTTCGTTTATTTTGCAAAACCTCTTCTTGTTGTTGCAACTATCCTTCCGATACCGTAATACAGGCTGCCTCCTCGTAAGGGATTACGATAGGATTGCTCCCCGGAGGAAAAACTGAACACCCCCCTCCCACCCTCCACCAGGAGACAACAATCAAACTCCGTACAACAATCGATGCTTCGTATCATTTGAAAAGGGCTGCAAAATTGCAACTCGTCAGACCGCACCACACGCCGATAGTCATCTGTTTTCCGGGTTATGTCGTTTTCGATCCACTGAAGCCGTGCAGTTTTACGAGTATATCCCCGTGTACAATGGTAGTTGGCGACGTACGCAACCATGGATGACCATTACGGGATCGTCTTCACTGACAGTAACAATTCCTGTCTGATATGAACCTGAATGTCACTAACAAAGCGTGACACTCGTCACGATTAGGATCTTTTTACTGCTACTATGCTCATGCCGTGTTACGTGGCTGTGAGTGATGCACCATTCATTGTAGATACGTTGGAAAATCCACATTGCTATACCAACAAATCGGGTGACTTCAAAATGGTTCAAATGGCCCTAAGCACTATGGGACTTAACATCTATGGTCATCAGTCCCCTAGACTTAGAACTACTTAAACCTAACTATCCTAAAGACATCACACTCATCCATGCCGGATGCAGGATGCAGACATGCGACCGTAGCAGCACCGCGGTTCCCGGCCACAGCGGCCGACGGGTGATTTCATTCACGTTGTGATCTTGAGCACGTTCAAACACGGTAGCTCCTTTCTACCATTCAGTTACTTCTCCAAGTCGATCGATGTTAATGCAATGCTTCCATACAATCGACTGTCACTTACTGACGACTTCACTACCATAGCTTGCCTCAATGGTGGAAGCCCATGTTATTTCCCAGTACCATGTGTTCTTAAGAACGACTTATAAGCATCTACAGCACTCGTATGCGACTCGTATGCGAGGGCGTTCAATAATTAATGCAACATACTTTTCCCTCCGAGTTTTGATTGAAAAACTGCGGACTTTGTTGTAAGACATAGTGAAATATTCCTGCTACAGCCCCTATAGTTTGTGATGTTACAAAATAGAAGTGATGTGGCTATTCAATGGAAAGTTGGAAATTGAGATTTAACTAACTGTTTTATCAATCACAATTGGCGTAAGAATCATGGATTGACCATTGTCATAAAATATTGCATTATGAGATGTGAATAGTTTTTACTTGCGGTTTCGCGTGGCTTGAGGCAGTCACAACTAGCGTGCTATTGATTAAGAAGTTGCGTTATCGTCTTTCTAATTACTTCATGATCGTAGATACGATCATACCCGGTTGTGAAGTTATTGTTATGACAAAACAATTTCCTAAGGGACCAGAAAGTTCTTAAGGGCGCAAAAACAACTGTAACATCACACAAAAGAGAAATTCAATATTAAAGCTGATGCAAGAAGACGATAAAACAGTTTTCTTTTTATCAATGTAACACGCACATTGGACTGCTGATCTTGGAGTCTGTAATATTAGCAAAATGCATAATTAAAATGAAAATAATACTGAGGAGATAATAGAAATGAGCACTGCTAAATGATTCAGTATTCCCAGAACAAATATTTATTATAACTAAAACATATATCGTACCTTAAGCTTAATACTACAATGACGGTAGATTTTTATGTCCGTATCATGTCCATTTAGCGCTCTTTTATATAGCCATTGTCTTCTTTGAGTCGCTCGTGCGTCGTCACGGTAAGTTATAACAGTTCTTTACACTTCACTCAACTCAGACATACACGTTTTTATACATTTAGTAAAAATTAGATCAGACTGCCACAAATCTGCGTCCGTCTTACTTCAGAAAAACAGTAAAAGTCTTCTTAGCGCTCAAGGCTTCATTTGTTGTCCAGCGAACAAAATAGTGAAGGATCGTATATCTATCCGTATTTTTCTGTTTTTATTGCCGCCCAAAGACGACAAATTACATCACTAGAAAATTCCACCGTCGCTATGCGACGCCTTATTATACATTAATCATTATTTACAAACAAGTATTTGCCTTCTGGCTGAAAGTATTAACTACTCGTATTTGTTGTTTTAATGAAGTCAAAAATAGCGAATATCTCATTGCCTCCCATGAGGAGAGAGGGAATGCCGAAGGATTACCTCGATCCTCATGTCCTCATGAGATATTCGTGATTTTTTTTGTGTGACATTTACATAATGTTACTGGCGTACTATGTACTTAAATTGAAATTACATCTATAAACATATATCAGATATTTATCATTTTTCAAAATAAAGTTTTTCATTCTTTGTTCATCAGTCACTTCATTCCATAATACCAAGACTAACATTTATGTGCATATTTAAGTTTGGTCCATATTTGCTTATAACAATAAGTGAACGTTCATTTCGCACTTCAGGGGATAGAATTCAGGAATTACTTTCTCTTGAGCTTAACAACTAATACATGAGTACAGTGAGTGCTTATTTTCACTAAACTAGAGTGGACAATGTTCGAGCATCTGTTGACTCCTTGTGGTTCAATTACAGTTTAATAACGTAGCACTACACTTCGTGATGCTTTCACTTTCTGTGTTAGCTGTCTACGGCGTTCATCATGCAGTACATCTGTCCTTTCCACTGTGGTGCCAGGAATTCAAGTGGCTTCCCGGGTTTTTATTTACAATATGAAACAGAAGAAGTGGAAAATTATTAGTATGACTTACAAGCTACTGGATACATTTATTAAGGATCGGGACTGGTCTGGAGTTTAGGGTCTTCCTATAGTGCACATTCATTTTCTTTGCCCATCAAGAGACAGGATTATAATTCATTTTAGCAGTGTTCAGGAGTGCCGGTATTAATGGCTTTAAGGTCTGAGTAATCTAACAATCTACTTCTCACTCATCTTAACTTTAACTCAAGAAAATTGCATAATTTACATATGAAAATGTAGTCACACAAGTGTACAAATGTCTTTCCTCCAGTATGTACGATGGAAGTCATGGCGGTTAGCAGTTTAAAGTTTGGATTGTTTCGTCACCCACACGTCAGCCACTCACAGCAGCTGCACAGTGTTGCGTGAGCTCCAACACTCAGTATCCGTTCGC
This sequence comes from Schistocerca piceifrons, assembly GCF_021461385.2. NCBI lineage: Eukaryota > Metazoa > Arthropoda > Insecta > Orthoptera > Acrididae > Schistocerca > Schistocerca piceifrons. Next base: position 486,049,812 of record NC_060143.1, on the reverse strand, counting down.
GCTCAGGCTGTAACAGAGCTGGTGGTCGTCGAGTGCTCCTTTTTTTTGTGAACTTCGTATCACACGAGTGCATCGATACAAACACCTCGCGCGCGTTTTCCATCGGAGGAGCCAGACACTGAAGCTGCCTCCATACTTCTCTGTCAACTGCCTCCCATGAGGCTCACAGGTAAGTGACGACGAATGTTTTAGCTGTCGCTGCACTTAGAACAACACTGAACTTTGCGTTGCACCTGTTGTCGTAGCCTTGACTTCTTTTTTACACTTGCAGTACAACACTACCACTAGTATACAGTGAACAGTTATTTTTATTATGCACGTCGCACTTTAGTGTGCATCTTCACACAGCATTCGTGTTTAGTTCCTTCGCCGATGGAGTTCATTTACAAAACAATCAATTTTGCACGTTTCCTCCACTGGTATAGAAAGACTTATATTCTACTATTTACAAAATATCACTTATGAGCTAATATTTACAATTAATGGTCACTCCTTTTGTTAAGTCCAGTGAACAACTGCTTTATGAATGGACTCTTTATATCTCAAGGTTTACTTTCACTAGTGAACCTAAAAATATTCTTTCAAACTTTCTTTTAAGGGCTCATCTCCTCATTATGAGAACTACAGGTTTCGCAACACTCGTTGCATTTATTCTTTAGTGCACCCAAGATCATTTTCTACTGCCACGCAGCATATCTACTACTTAACGAGTACGCATTTAACGCTGAATCTTTTTTTTTTTTTTTTTTATAAATTTGAGGGCAGACTGGATAACAATAAGTCTCCCTCTTCGCTTCATGTACTCAGCAATCGTTCTCTGTTAAAAAAAAATAGGGTAACGCGTGTCTACTATTTTTCGCATGAATGGAATTACCGACAGTTCACTGGGTTTACGCAACCGGTCCATAACAAACATTACCAAAGCTAGCGAAGTTCATCACGCTACGTGTCTCATTTCTCATAAGCACTGCTTTGCTTCGAAGCACACGTGCCTTTTACAAGTCGACCCTTGGTCTGGGTTAATGAACCAGGATCAAAAGGAACGGGCAGAAGGAAAATGGATTTCATAAGAGGAGTGTCTTAGGAGACATTTTTGCAATAAAATCTGCATGTAAATAAAATTATCGTAGTAAACATAGGCACATATATAAATTTCAACCTCTTTCATTACAGCATACTTTGCTACTTCTACGTCTTACTCAGGTTATAGTCAATATTAAGTTTAAATATCACTGCATTGCATGTTCTTTAGATTAGCCTTCAATTAGGGTATTGAATGGTCGCTAGATTACACTACAAATCTTCTGAAGGTCTTTACTTGGACTTATTTATGATACAGGGGGCTTGCTGTGTGGTTATTTAGTAACTTGATTCTACTGAAATCAATTCGTCAGCTAACATTCCTCATATACTCTTTACATTGGGCTCAGATCACAGGGAAATAGTTTACTTTCATAGCAATTAATGGCCTCGTGGAGTACTTACGCTACATTATTGATGCTTCATGGTTTGCCTCCATTTGTACTGTATTTCACCTTATTTAGTTTACTACAGCTTTTTGTCTCCTTGCGTGAACACATGCGGGTTACCACTTGTTTTTTCCATTTAACAGCACGCTTTAACTGAACTTTAAGCTATTTCTTCTACTCCTGTCCACTGTCTGGACTGTTTGACCATGTACCTTTTTTTTTTTAAGCAGGTAATTTGGGCTTTTACTACAGAACTTCAAGTACTTACATTACTAAAAATAAATCTATAAATATTCTTGTACCTTGAGAGAAGTGCTTATTTACGCATCCTCCTCCATTTCTCACCTTTTCATATTTTATTTAGCTCCGGGCAATCGCCTCGCAAGCACTTTTTTTTTAATACTAACTTAAAATTAAATTGAAATTCTTGGTGCAACCCCAATTTCCTGCTTCAGCTTGTTGAAGAAATATCAGTTCAATGTCCATCACTATAAACAATTTTTTCATACATAGCATTTAATACTTAAAGTTTACATGTAATAGCCGTTACCATGTAGTCAGTGCGCTGTTCAACACAATACTTATCATTAACAGTTCACACAAGGAAATTTCCAGTAAGCAAGAATTCATTTCCACGACAGTATTTAACCACTACCATTATAAAATTTCTTTAAGTCTTGATGGTGAAATAAGCCTTTTACTCTCCCCGTAGCCGGGTCAGTTAACAAATAACTCCCTATGTGCGGTTTCCTTAAAATAAGGTAAGGACCTTGGTACATATGTTGCCACTTGCGATTTTTCTTACATATTAATGATGGCTTGAAATGAGTGTTAAGTAATACCTTTTCACCTACATGGTAATTTACAACTTTGTTTACTTTTTTATCATAGCCTTTCTTCCTTAATTGAGCATTGGTGGTAATGGAACTTAAAGCTTCTCGAATTTTGACATCTAGATCTACCTCAGGGCTAGGTATCTTGGGAAGAGGATCAACCCACTCATTCTGTTCCTTCTTTCGAGATATCAACTCGTGTGGAGTAAAACCTGTGGAAGTGTGTGGCAAATTATTAACTATCTCCTCAAAAGGTGTCACAAAATCAACCCAACGAGTTTGCTTGTCTGGAATGTACGTCCGAACAAATCTGTTAAACTCCTTGAAGATCCGCTCAGTCAAATTCGACTGAGGCCTAAAACGTGATATTAAGATCTGCTTGACATTGTGATGGGCCAAAAACTCACGCCATTTGCGGCAAGTAAAGTTGGATGCATTATCTGAAAGTATAGATTCGGGGACTCCGAATCGAGGGAAATAGTCATTTTCAAGACAGCGTATAATAGGCGGAGCACAAGATATCTTCATAACATACATTCGAACGTATTTAGTGAAGTTGTCGAGAACAGCAACGAGGTATTTGACACCTCCCCTACCCATCGGTAGAGGGCCAGCCAGGTCAATGCTAATGAGCTGATTAGGTCTTTCTGCGATGATCGGATTCAATGGAATTAAAGTAGGAATATTCAGAGCTTTCGCCTTTTGGCAGATGACACAGAATTTTAGCAACTTGTGTATCCGACGATGTAGGTTGGGCACATAACAGTAAGTAGCAATCTTCTTTTTACACTTCTCTGGACCATAGTGGCCCCAAGAAATGTGGGTATACCACAAAAGATGTTCGACAAAACTGCTAGGTATACAAACAAGCCAGTTGTCTGATGACACAGAGGTACGATGAAATAATACCTGATTATGAATCTTGAAGAATTTGGACAACTTATGGTTTGGATTTTCTTGAAGAAGTCTGATTACTTTTCCCCACTTAGGATCTGTGGTCTGTAGTGTCTGGATTTGCTTGCACAGTTCCAAGAAATATTTTCTATGAATGGGATCCTGCATAAGAAGAACTTTGTAATTCGACATCTGTTCTACCAACTCACTTGTCTCAGGCAGACCTTCTGGTGAACGAGAAAGTGCGTCTGCAATAATGTTATCCTTGCCCTTTATATACACAATATCAAAATCGTATTCTTGCAGAAATAAACACCACCTGGTCAGACGCGGATGTTGTAATTTACAGGTCAAAAGATACGAAAGTGCTTGATGGTCCGTAAACACTTTTATCTTTCTGCCAAAAATGTAATAATTAAACCTCTTGAAGGACCAAATAACTGCAAGTGCCTCCAGCTCAGTAACTGAATAGGACTTTTCACGTTCTGTTAAGACCCTACTCGCAAAACTAATCACTCTGATCTGCTCTGTTTCGTCTACTAATTCAATCTGAAACAAACAAGATCCAATTCCAACAAACGAAGCGTCTGAGGTGATACAAAATTCTTTGTCCATTTGTGGATGACAGAGAATGTTATTGTTTACAAGACCATCTTTAATTGCCTGAAAAGCTTTCTGACACTCTGGTGTCCAAATCCAATGCGTACTTTTCTTCAGAAGATTGTGCAAAGCGGGATTGTTCATTACTTGACCAGACAGAAATCGTCGAAAGAAAGACGAAAGACCGAGAAATCCTCTTAGTTGCCTCTTAGTTACCGGCGTAGGGAAATTCTTAATCGCAGACAACTTTTCCGGGTCGGGTTTAATCCCTTCAGGTGTAATCACATGACCTAAAAACTTTACCTCACGTTTTCCAAATTTTGACTTTTTCAGATTCGCTGTAACACCATGTTCTTGAAATCTCTGAAACACCTTTCGTAGAATAGCTAAATGATCTTCCCAGTTCTTAGTGGCTATCAACACGTCATCTACATAAACAGTTACCTCATCCAGAAGTTCAGGTCCTAACACAAAATCGAGAGCAGAAATAAATATTCCCGAGCTTACATTTAAACCAAAAGGCATGACCTTAAACTGATATGAGCGGCCGGCAAATATAAAAGCAGTATATTTTCTGGATTCCTTGGCCAATTTCACCTGCCAATAGCTACTTCTTAAATCGAGTGTACTCAAAAATCTAATGCCATGAAATTTTTGCAAGTGCTCCTCAAGTGCTTCAGGCCGAGTCCTTATCGGTACAATTATTTTGTTTATTGATCTGGCGTCCAGTACTAGTCTGACACTACCGTCCTGTTTAAGTACGGACAACAAGGGACTTGAGTACGGCGAATTCGATAACTCGATAACATCCCAACACAGCATTTTCCTAATCTCATGCTTTACAGCTTCTCGTCGGGCGTAGGGTACTGAATAGCTTGCTTTGCAGAACGTTGAGTGGGGAAGCACTTCCATTTTATACTCGAACCCTTTTATTACTCCTGGTTTCTTTGAAAAGATTTTCTTGTAACTTACTAATAAATGGAACAACTCATATTTCTGCTCCCCCCTGAGTTCAGTCGATTCCTTGGCTTTAGCATCGATCTCGTCTGTGTCAGGAAGTAAGTCTTCATACTCATTGTCATTTATGTCATCCCATTTACTCAGGTCATTTGTCTGATCAACGGACGGTTTGGCGGTCCTCTATCGTCTCCAAACCTGATGCAATGTCAACACTGCCTTCACTTTACTCCTTAACAAGTTAACAACAACTTGTTGTTGATTTACGATAAAGGTACACATTCCAGATTCAATATCTATCACTGCTTTTGTTTGTCGAAGAAACTCCATCCCCAAGAGACATGGAACTGACAAGTTCTTTACTATTAGAAAGTGGCAAAAAACCAAAACAGATTCTATCTGCAGTTGAAGCTGCGTCTGTAAACTAACTCTCTGTTTCAATGGACCAATCGCTCCCGATATGGAGCAGCCCTGAATCGGCAATGATAAAACTTTTGAAACAGAAGACACCTGTCTGAAGAGACATGATGACATCACATTGATGTTTGCTCCTGTATCAACAATGGCTGTGACAGGAATGTTGGCAATAGAAATCTTAATCGAAGCCTGGACCTGTTCATCATAAATGTCATTAATGTCTTGAGCTTCTAGGTCAGGTGCAAGGTCATCTCGTAAGTCGGTCTCATGGTCGTACCGTATCGCATTAACATACTCAGAATCAGAGTATTCGTTAGTACCCCCACTGGAACCGGCAGCGACCTCTAGGAGGCTGAAAGGTGCTGCCTCTAATTTTCCGCAGGATGTTTAACCTGTTTGTCATTCATGGCCTTAAGTGTTTGTTCCGTTTCATATTGGTGCTGGTTATGTGGTACAAATGCCGGTGTAAAGGGGTAAAATCCACTGGGTGCATTCACTTGTGAATAGAATACTTGAGAAGGCTGATGTCGCCCGATCTTTTGGTTGCCGGCAAAACCATTTCCTTGTGAAGGAAAGTTCGCATTTGGTGCCATTTGAAAATTGTTCCGCGGTCCTCTATTCTGTGAAAAGTTGTTCTGATGTGCTGGGTGGCCTCCGCCTTGCCCATGCCACTTGCTATTTTTCGACCTATAACTTTGATTGTACACTGGCCCATTTGAAAAATTACCACTAGTTTGTGGAGAATTTCCATGCTGCTCAGGCGCAGAATTAAAGGGTGGGTTTCCGTACTGATGTTGTACCTGGTGGTTGTAAATTGGGTGGTATCTCTGCTGATTACTGTAATTGGTTTTCTGCTTCCGTTTAAAGTTATTGCCGTTTGCGTTTTGATAACAGCTGGCAGGTTGGCAACAGCGGTCGCAGTAGCTCGCTCTCTCCTTGGGCGCATTGTTGTCCGCGTGCGATGCATTCTGCTGGCTGCCAGGGAAGAATTTGCCGCTGCCAACCTTGGAGCGCACATCCTCGCTAATTAAATCTAAGGAATCCAGCACAGAAAGGAATACATCCGTGTCTTCTTCGGACACATTTACTAATTTCTCTCTAATAGACACAGGGAGTTTGCTTTTGAGAATCATAATTACGTCCTTGGAAGAAATCGGAGAATCCCAGAATTTAATTTTTGCTAGATACTTCTCAAAGTATCGCCGGAGACTTCCATGCTTCTCATTGAAAATTTCCGCACCATACACCTCCTTCCTTAATCTTTGCTGTACCCCATTACTCCAAAATTTTGCCAAGAACATTTTCTCAAACTCTTCATAATTCCTACACGTGTCTACCATTTCCGTTCCCCATAATGCTGCATCACCAGAAATAAAGCCAGTGACGAACTGAATACGCTGTCTGTCTGTCCAGCTCCTGGGAAATATGCCGGAAAAATTCTTTAGGAACACGATGGGGTGTATTTCTCGCTTCTGCGGATGAAAAACAGGAAAAGTGCGATGCTTAATCACACTTTCCTCTTGCATTAAACTCACAATTGTGGGCAAATCATTTAGTTTCCCTACTCGGGACTCAACAGGACTGTTGTTTTGCATGTAATCAGGCGGTGAACAATAAGGAGTTGACTGACATTCGTCACCGTCTAAATAGTTGTTCCCTATAGTTTGCGTATGCGTGTGCGGATTTTCTACCCAGTTTCTCAGCATTCTGACTTCGTCCACTACTTGCTGCTTCCACTCGGGAAGATCCCGTGTGAGTGTCCTCCGAATCTGTCCCAATTCAGAAACTACTGTGTCTCCCGACTTACCAGGAGCAGCTAAGATTTCGTAAGTTACATCCTTGACAGTCTCCCTAAGCTCCTCCCTGACCTTCTTTTCGATAAAAATATCTTTACCCTTTATCCATTCACTGTAGTGTTCCGACAATGCCTCCGCGTGTGCTTTCACGGTGCTCTTAACCTGTTCTTCAATATTGATTGAGTCTATCTGCCTCGACAGATCCTCCACTACACCTTCAATGTCAGATACTGCATTTCTAACTGAGTTTATTTCTTTGGTAGCTGCCTGAATTTTTGTGTTTAATGTTCCAGATACTTCAGCTATTTCACTTTTCACCTGTTTCTGCATTTTCTGAATTTGATCACTGATCTTAGTTTGCACCTCACCCAAATGGGTATTTAATTCAGCCGTAATTTCTTTATGCAGATCTGTTTTGATTGTGCCTAGCTGTGTTTTTAATGATTCGCTTACAGCATCTAATCGGGCGTTAACAGTCTCGTTTTGTGTTTTTATAGTCTCATTTTGTGTTTTTACTGATTCGCTTACAGCATCTAATCGGGCGTTAACAGTCTCATTTTGTGTTTTTACTGATTCGCTTACAGCATCTAATCGGGCGTTAACAGTCTCATTTTGTGTTTTTATAGTCTCATTTACTGCGTCAAACTGTTGTTTCAGCATTTCCATTAACGCACCGAGGTCATTTGTAGCTGCAGCGGGAAGAATTTGGACTTTAGGGTCACTTTCCCCTGTTACAGACATGGTTAGTTCAGTTTCCACACGGGAACCTACCGTTCGCGATCGTAAAGGGTATGGAATACTATTAACGTCTTCACTCCCGTCTCCTGTTGTCACCTGTCTCTGTTTACTATCTGCCATTTTCGTTAGTAAATCACGTGCTACGTAAGGCTTTCGTCGTTTGTCAGTGACGTGGTGAGTCCGCTAAGAGCACCACTCTCGCGTGAGCAACAAATGAAATTCTATCTGGCAAGAAGACAAGATGGAACCTAACCGTTTCAGACAAATGAATGAAGATGCTCTTCACTGCAAATTGTGCACACTATCCACCATGTTGAAAATGCAATACAGGTATACTAACAATGGGGAGAAATAATTTCTATTATCAGACTACGAAGAATTTTACTTTGAAAGATAAAATAAAGCAGATTTTCTATAGCGGGAAGGAGATAGAAAGGATGTGGATCGACTTGGAAAAGCAACGTTGCTACTGAAGCACTACACTGCGTATGCAAAATTCTGACTTACTTTTTGATGGCTTGAATACCGCTATGTTGTCTCAGCAAATTCACGTCTCTTTTCTTTTCTTTTCTCTCGGTAATTAAACTGCATTATTGACCGTTATTCTCACAGAGAGACGATGTGTACATGAAACGACAGAACATTTATTAACACAAGCACATAGAAAATTTTCCAAGAATTTGATCTAATTTTTGGTCAAGTCCCTGTTCGGGCGCCAAGTGTGATGTTACAAAATAGAAGTGATGTGGCTATTCAATGGAAAGTTGGAAATTGAGATTTAACTAACTGTTTTATCAATCACAATTGGCGTAAGAATCATGGATTGACCATTGTCATAAAATATTGCATTATGAGATGTGAATAGTTTTTACTTGCGGTTTCGCGTGGCTTGAGGCAGTCACAACTAGCGTGCTATTGATTAAGAAGTTGCGTTATCGTCTTTCTAATTACTTCATGATCGTAGATACGATCATACCCGGTTGTGAAGTTATTGTTATGACAAAACAATTTCCTAAGGGACCAGAAAGTTCTTAAGGGCGCAAAAACAACTGTAACATCACACAAAAGAGAAATTCAATATTAAAGCTGATGCAAGAAGACGATAAAACAGTTTTCTTTTTATCAATGTAACACGCACATTGGACTGCTGATCTTGGAGTCTGTAATATTAGCAAAATGCATAATTAAAATGAAAATAATACTGAGGAGATAATAGAAATGAGCACTGCTAAATGATTCAGTATTCCCAGAACAAATATTTATTATAACTAAAACATATATCGTACCTTAAGCTTAATACTACAATGACGGTAGATTTTTATGTCCGTATCATGTCCATTTAGCGCTCTTTTATATAGCCATTGTCTTCTTTGAGTCGCTCGTGCGTCGTCACGGTAAGTTATAACAGTTCTTTACACTTCACTCAACTCAGACATACACGTTTTTATACATTTAGTAAAAATTAGATCAGACTGCCACAAATCTGCGTCCGTCTTACTTCAGAAAAACAGTAAAAGTCTTCTTAGCGCTCAAGGCTTCATTTGTTGCCCAGCGAACAAAATAGTGAAGGATCGTATATCTATCCGTATTTTTCTGTTTTTATTGCCGCCCAAAGACGACAAATTACATCACTAGAAAATTCCACCGTCGCTATGCGACGCCTTATTATACATTAATCATTATTTACAAACAAGTATTTGCCTTCTGGCTGAAAGTATTAACTACTCGTATTTGTTGTTTTAATGAAGTCAAAAATAGCGAATATCTCAAGTTTCATAATGTTCCGATAGGTGGTGGGGCTGTGGGGGAAGTGCGTTCGAAGCAGAGAACTGTCATTAAGGTGTTTTTTTTTTTTTTTTTTTTTTTTTTTTTTGCAGAAAAACAGAGCACCACAGATACTCAGAGGCGCTTTAGGAATGTCTACGGAGACCTGACAATGAACAAAAGCACGGCGAGTCGGTAGGTGATACCTCTGCCTTCATCACAACAAGGTCGCTCAGACCTGTCCGATCTCTCGCGTGCCGATGATCCGCACATAGCCATGACTCCTCCAATGCTGGAACGTACGGACTGTCTCATTAGCGTTGATAGATGGATCACAAACTCGTCGCAGCGCAAGTGCGCATCTCTGTTGGGAACGTTGATACACTTGTCCACCAGTTGGGGTACTCAAAGCTTAGTGCCCACTGGGTTCCTTGCCTCCTAACAGAAGAGCACAAAAAGCAAGAGGGACCATCTGTTTGGGATTGCTTGCGTTTCACGAGGCTGATCGCGATAATCTTTTGTCGAACATCGTCACAGGCGATGAAATATGCGTTCATCAGTTCAAACTGGAAGCAAAACGGCAATCCATGGACTGGCGCCATACCGCCTCTTCTCCGAAGAAAAAGTTAAATACCCCACTCGCAGCTAGCTTGGGGCTTTTCCGTTTGATGTCCTTCACGTGCAATGATTAACACGAAAGTTGTAACCTCCCCACCGTAATTTGAAAGAAATAAATGAAATACTTAATACAAATGGGAGCCAAGTGTAACCTCCCCACTAAAATTTACAAGACAGAAATATTATTTATGAATGCCAATGGACATTGCGCTATGCGTAACCTGCCCACAATGAGAGGTATTGAAAATGGCAACAAAAATGTGAAATTCCCAATCTGACTCAAATATAAATTCTTCACAAAATTTAAAGTCCGTTCAGTGACAAGAAAATACAATTGAACCGAAATATTGTTCTTTGGCCCTGTGCAAAACAATCAAAATTAAAGTCTTACCTCAGAATAAATGGATGTCACATTTCTGCTCTTGTTGTTGCGCACCGCTTGGAGGAACTGCATTGCAAATAATAATATTCTCTTTTTTTGTGATTTTACTAAAAATTTTCTTTTAAAGAAGTGAAGTGAAATGGGAAGTGCAACGAAATCTTTAGTTCAATAAAAATTAAATTTTTGAAAAAAATGCTTTTGAAATAAAAATTATTATTGGGGACTTGTTGGAGAATAGTTACAATAAATAAAATTTTTCATTATCTAATAATTATATTAATTAACAGTATACCTTATTCACCATCTTGACCAGTGTTGCCGACCGCCTACATCACCCGCACTGGACTGCTATCACTGACCGACCGCTCTGCATGACGACTATTAGCGTACTGCACTGCACGACTACTACTAGAGTACTGCTCTCAACTAGCTAGAGCTACAGACTCGCAACGACTAACTGACAGACTCACAACGACTGACCGACTCGCAACGACTACTGACAGACTGAGAACCGCTCGCAACACTCGCGCGGTCAAGCGCAAACTCTCTGGTCACAGATGCTACAATGCCTCGCCATCGCTGCTATGTTACATACGTGTTTCAAAGTTTATTGTGTACCCTCAGGAAATGAAAAAAAAACTATTTCAGCGTGTTCCTCGCCATAAAAATGCAAACGAACGTTTCCTTCACCATGACAACACAAGGCCCCACACAAATCTGCACACCTGAAAGGAAATCGTGAAACCTCATTGGACTGTTCTTCATCCATCCTACGGCCCGGACCTCTCAACTTCTATATGTTTGACCCAATGGAGGGTGCATTCCGCGGGAAGCAGTGAGTTGATGATGTGGAGGTCACTGATGCGGCAAGACGTTTCCTCTGACATCGACCAGTGGAATGGACCACACGCGCATACAGGCCCTCACACTGAGGAAGCGTAAGGCAGCCACACTGAACAGAGGTCATGTTGTAAAATATGGTTTTATAGCCAAAAGTGTGAGAAATAAGATGGTGTATTGTAATCCTGAATAAAACCAACCTGGTTTCAGAAAATAAGGTCTTGCATTACGTAAGAAACGCCCCTTGTATTTTCTCCGGAAAGCTCAAATAAAGAAAATTTTTACTTCTTGTTTCTTGGTTTGATTTTTTCTGACAAAGTAATCTATACATTTCAGTATACAGGGTGTTACAAAAAGGTACGGCCAAACTTTCAGGAAACATTCCTCACACACAAATAAAGAAAAGATGTTATGTGGACATGTGTCCGGAAACCCTTAATTTCCATGTTAGAGCTCATTTTAATTTCATCAGTATGTACTGTACTTCCTCGATTCACCGCCAGTTGGCCCAATTGAAGGAAGGTAATGTTGACTTCGGTGCTTGTTTTGACAGGCGACTCATTGCTCTACAGTACGAGCATCAAGCACATCAGTACGTAGCATCAACAGGTTAGTGTTCATCACGAACGTGGTTTTGCAGTCAGTGGAATGTTTACAAATGCGGAGTTGGCAGGTGCCCATTTGATGTATGGATTAGCACGAGGCGATAGCCGTGGCGCGGTACGTTTGTATCGAGACAGATTTCCAGAACGAAGGTGCGCCGACAGGAAGACGTTCGAAGCAATTGATCGGCGTCTTAGGGAGTACGGAACATTCCAGCCTATGACTCACGACTGGGGAAGACCTAGAACGTCGAGGACATCTGCAATGGACGAGGCAATTCTTCGTGCAGTTCACGATAACCCTAACGTCAGCGTCAGATAAGTTGCTGCTGTACAAGGTAACGTTGACCACGTCACTGTATGGAGAGTGCTGCGGGAGAACCAATTGTTTCCGTATCATGTACAGCGTGTGCAAGCACTGTCAGCAGCTGATTGGCCTCCACGGGTAAACTTCTGCGAATGGTTCATCCGACAATGTGACAATCGTCATTTCATTGCAAATGTTCTCTTTACGGATGAGGCTTCATTCCAACGTGATCAAATTGTACATTTTCGCAATCAACATGTGTGGGCTGACGAGAATCCGCACTCAATTGTGCAATCACGTCAACAACACAGATTTTCTGTGAACGTTTGGGCAGGCATTGTTGGTGATGTCTTGATTGGGCCCCATGTTCTTCCACCTACGCTCAATGGAGCACGTTATCATGATTTCATACGGGATACTCTACCTGTGCTACTAGAACATGTGGCTTTACAAGAACGACCCAACATGTGGTTCATGCACGATGGAGCTCCTGCACATTTCAGTCGAAGTGTTCGTACGCTTCTCCTGACCTCAACACCCTTGACTTTCATTTATGGGGGCATTTGAAAGCTCTTGTCTACGCAACACCGGTACCAAATGTAGAGACTCTTCGTGCTCGTATTGTGGACGGCTGTGATACAATACGCCATTCTCCAGGGCTGCATCAGCACATCAGGGATTCCATGCGACGGAGGGTGAATGCATGTATCCTCGCTAACGGAGGACATTTCGAACATTTCCTGTAACAAAGTGTTTGAAGTCACGCTGGTACGTTCTGTTGCTGTGTGTTTCCATTCCATGATTAATGTGATTTGAAGAGAAGTAATAAAATGAGCTCTAACATGGAAAGTAAGCGTTTCCGCACACATGTCCACATAACATCTTTTCTTTATTTGTGTGTGAGGAATGTTTCCTGAGAGTTTGGCCGTACCTTTTTGTAACACCCTGTATAGGGTGATTTAAAATTAATGGGACAAAAAGACAGTATCCCTGTGACTACAGTAATGACTCTATTTCAGAAATAACATGGTTACGCTATGGTTAGCTCCCACAGTTTAGTATGGCAACATTTAAACAATGGAAAGTCACCGTTGTTAATCGCATTAAAAATAGTGGCACCTGCGACAGAAAAGATGTATTGTGTTACAGGATACGCAAAAACATCATCAATAATCGTTGTTGAAAGACCTTTCGGATCGAGTTTAGTAAAGTAGCACCACGTTGCCACAACACTGCTAGATGCGCAAAGCAATTCGAGGAGACAAGACGCATATGCAAGAAGGAAACCACAGGATAGCCATCCGAGGAGAATCAAGTGGCGGAAAACATCCGTGCGATCTACGATAGAAGCCCCAGAAAATCCATTTATCATACGACCAGAGAAGTGAATTTGTCGCAGATCAGTGTAATGTGTGTTGCGCAAGCGTCTACAGTTCTAGGATTACAGAATTCAAACGTTGTACGCGCTAAAAGTAGCCGAAAAACCAAAACGGAGACAATTAAGAATTGATTTTCAAGATCAGATGGAGGTGGATAGTTTTGCAAACAGACCTGTGTTCTCTGTCGATGCCACTTTTCACGTAAACGCCAAACTCAACAAGCATTATTGTAGATTACGGGGTACACAAAACCCGCTTGCCTCTCTAGAACGTGGACATGATTATCTGGAACTCAGTGTTTTCTGGGTCATCAGCAACTGCAGTGTCTTTGGTCCTTTTCTTCTTCGCAGGATCTACCGTTGCAGGTATAACCTATCTCGATATGTTTTCTCTCTGGTTATTGCCTTGACTGACAGAAGAGACATACGACTTCATTTTGCAGCATGACGGAGCCTTGCCACATTATGATAATCTCGTACTTAGGCGTCTCAACGGTTATCTTCCACGTGTCATTCATGTTATGGTCCCCTAGATCACCTGACCTTGCACCAACAGAATTTTTTTTCTTTTCGTGATGTGTGAAGGACATGGTTTACATACCCCCATATCCGCAAGACCTACAGCAACGAAGGCAGTTTATAGTCGGCTTCATTAACTCATCAACTCAGCTTCATTAACTCAATCGGGCTATTTTGGAACGGGCATTGCAGGAAATGCAGTGCAGGATAGACAACTGTCGTGTCACAAATGAAGTCCACATCGAACATCTGTGGGTGTTCGTAGCTGTGTTTCCGATATAAATTTATTACCGCAGTCACAGGAAAACTTCATTTTTGTCCCAGTCATTTTGAATCAAACGAAATTAATTTATGTAATACCTGTAGCCCCGTTAACGAATGGTAAATGGACTAGGGAAGTTCTTTCCGGGACTTCAAGAAACGACGACCTGATTAAAAGTTATCACATCGAGTAGACGACTTTTGAAGGTATACGCCGAAAACATGAATGTATATTTTTCCGCAGTATGCAAAGCAGGAGGAAAGTCAGTATCATTCACGAACTGTTAAAAGGCTGATTTTATCTAAGTAATTCGAACATACAGGAAAGTGTTGCAGTGCACATTTAATTTTAGAATCACTTATTCCCTACCCCTACATCTATGTCCAACACATGCCGCTCTTTTTTATGTATATATCTGCTTCCTCATGACAGTGTGCTCTCAGGTAATTAGCAGTTTTCAAAGCTGTACCTGACTTTCTCCCCTGAAGATTTTTCTCCTTTTGAGTTCAGCGGACGGCCTCTGCATGAATAACTCACTTACCGGAGGATGCTCACATTTACATTTAAATGAGAATCACTTGCCTTTCGACGTCAGTCGCTGGAATTCATCGTCATGAAGCAAATGTGATGAGGCGCTTGGAATTCCAGAGAAACTCTTTCGAAGTAGAGTGTAGGAAATAAGACCATCAAAAAATGAGAGACTATAGAAATGGGGAAACGAGGGAAATTTCCCTTCATTGCAGAAAGAATACGCCACTGGCTTCCCATTGTAGTCGGACACACTGGTAGCTGAGCCCTCTCCCTCTTGGAGAAATTTCGTAATCTGGCGGACCACCTGCGCACCAATATGTCCCCCACCCCCCCACACACGTGTGTGTGTGTGTGTGTGTCTGTGTGTGTGTGTGTGTGTGTCTTCGTCAACGAAGAGACTGGATGAGTTACAATGCAAAACTTTAAAATCTCTAGAGTCTCGACAAAAAAAGCGAAGAGCCTGGAAGACATGTAACATCATACATGTACACACCGTCGACGGTATTTAAACCATTAGACTTGCAATTGTCTGTGACAGGTAGCGCGTTAGCATTGTCAAATGGTTCAAATGGCTCTAAGCACTATGGGACGTAACATCTAAGGTCATCAGTCCCCTAGAACTTAGAACTACTTAAACCTAACAAACCTAAGGACATCACACACAGCCATGCCCGAGGCAAGATTCGAATCTGCGACCGGAGCGGTCGCGCGGTTCCAGACTGAAGCGCCTAGAACCGCTCGGCCATATCGGCCGGCTTAGTATTGTCAGTGTTTAGTATTGTTGCCATATCTGATAGGGTATACAAGGGGCGTGAGCAGCGTCTGATGTTAAGTGATCACTATCGCGTAGACGGAGATGCCGCGAGTAGGTTGAAATGCCTGGGGTAGCAGGCCAGAGCGGGTTGCTGTCAATTGCACTCAACATACAGACTTTATTTGTCCACACACAGTATTACACAAGAATGAAAAACACTCAGACTTGTAATCGATCACCTTTATTAACCTTACATCGGCTGAAGTCCACACTCAAAATCCAAGACGCAATGCCTAAGTAAGAAATTGACATAGAAGGCTCTTCTGGAGGTACCAAAAAATATTTTCTAAATCTTCAATCTAAACAGGCTGAAGGCCTTAGCACTTTAATTTTAACGGAACTCGGCTGGAGGCCACATATTAAGTAATGAGAAGTGTTTCAATCCACGACAGAAGGCCTTATTTTAAAACAATTGAAGCAAATTCGGCTGAAGGCCTCATACAAAACCATCGTATGCCTTAAGGGCAAGACAAGAACGTTAATTTAGGATACGTAAAATTTCCGCTGAAGGCCACACATCGAGACAATAATTTAACGGCCTTGAAAGATTTGATGTAAAATTCGGATGAAGGCCCCAGTAAGAACAACAATCTCACGTCTTCAGAGCAAGACAAGAACATTATTTCAGGAAATACAAAAACTCGGCTGAAGGCCGCACATCAACCAAATAACTAAAAGTCCAACAGGGAAGTTACTATGTAACAGACACGGAACAGAGCTCAGAAGTTTCCAAGAGTCGACCTGGAACTGTAGCACTAACGCCTGTTTAGGCGAGACAGGCAGCCTGACCAACAATCTCTTAATCGGAAGGCAACCCAACCGATAGACAGCCGACGAACCAACCAACTACCTGATCTCGGTCACCAGACCAACGGCACTACAACCAAAACGCCAGTGAGGCGAAGAGACCAGTAACACTCGTCTTCAAATATCGGTGTGTTAATAAGCCAAGGTACAATAGCTACTGACATACATGAACATCGCAACGGCTGTGGAACTAGACGCCGTGGCGGACAGCATCAACACGGTAAAAGAAACACTCACTCGCTGCTCTGTCGCAGCCGACCAACTGGCTACTGCAGTACGCAGACAGCATTACAGCATTTAAAGCATTGCTCAGTCGTACTGACACGGGGTATACAGTGTTGCACGAAACACTGCCACAAGAAATTCGAACACTCGTAAAACGAGTGACGGAGTAGAACAAATCACCGGCGGACACACAAACAAACCCGACGGACGGTCGGTGACGAAACACACGTCGTCTGACCAGACGACCGACCAACAAACAACCAAAGTCGATGGCACTCAAACAATGTGCGTCCGCTGTCCCTCCTGAACTGGGAGAGACGGCGATTCGGGCACACTGGCTCGGACCCAATCACGCAGAGAGAACTTTTGCCCATTTTCCACGACGTCTCCGCACAAGAAGGAACCGAGCCACGTCCAGCAAGATGACACAGTGACGAGGCCCAGAAACAGTCAAAAGACCAAACACACGTCGCCCAAACAGGCGACTAACGGTCGATCCCGCTGCCATCTTCGTCCGTCGGACAGTTCATCCAGTGTCGCGAGCGCTCGGCGAGTACTGGCTGTCCGCGCCTCCCTAGCGCTCCGTCCCAGTCTGCTGCTACTTCCCGACTGCGTTTCTGCCGCGTTCCAACTCCAACCGCTGCAGGTCGGATCTCTCACCACGACACACCACGACCAGGAAGTAATAACCGTCCAGCAAAGATAATACGACAGGGCAAATATCGATACGCGCTGCTGCTGCCACTCACGGGTAGGCAAGACAGTAATTCAGTGACACCAGTTATTGAAATTTAAAATGACGAGGAGGCCTTACGGTAAAACAAGATGTTAAATAGTAGATGGCCCGAACATGAAAAATTCACGGCTCATAAGTGTGAGACAACATTATCAGCATCTAACAGAGTTTGATCCCATTGTGGCACTCCATTTGGCGGACTAGTCTAATCGTGCAGCATCCAGATTTGATGGGAATTCAAATGTGACAGTGGCCCGAAGATTGACTGCAGGGGAAATTGAGGACGTCAAGGTTGCAGTCGGCAGTGTCTGTAAACCACAAAGGAGGATCGCCGTATTGTGCACAAAGTACATCTCGTTCATGACTGATAACAAGTATCGGACTCCCTACAGTAATCTGTGTCATCTCGCACCACTAGTCGAAGACTAGCAGCAGCTGAACTGGGGAATTACCTTCCAATATATAGGCTGCCGTTAACACCGTAACGGAAGCAGTTGCGTTTTTGGTAGTGCTCTCACCAAACATTATGGACTAATATTGAATGACGTCGCATTGTGGTCCGCAGTTGCGCTTACCCTAGATGTTCACCGTTGGCGAATGGTGGCGACCTAGGGAGAGGTCCCATTCTTCCAGTGCTTTTGAGAGGAATGGCGATTTTACTACTGGCATCATGGGGTGTGGAGCCATCTGGATTGACTTCAGGTGGGGATTGAGGAAACTCTAACGGCACAATGGTATGTTACGAACATCCAGCGTCCTCATGAGTTGCCTTTCATGTGACAATATCGAGGTACCATTTTCCAACAGGACAATGCTCATAGACAGGTTTTTAGTTGTGTTCATCATGTAATAATTACACTGAGGTAACAAAAGTAGTAGCATAACTCCTCATAATATGTCGGAGTTCCTTTTAGGCGGCGTAGTGCAGCAACTCGACGTGGCATGGACTCGACAAGTCTTTGGAGGTCACCTGCCTCTATAACCGTCCGTTATTGCGAAAGCGTTGTTGTGCACAAACCGAGTATGTCTTACAATTTTCTATGAGATTCATACTGGCCGATTTGGGTGGAGCCGGCCGGTGTGGCCGTGCGGTTCTAAGCGCGTCAGTTTGGAACCGCGTGACCGCTACGGTCGCAGGTTCGAATCCTGCCTCGGGCATGGATGTGTGTGATGTCCTTAGGTTAGTTAGGTTTAAGTAGTTCTAAGTTCTAGGGGACTGATGACCTCAGAAGTTAAGTGCCATAGTGCTCAGAGCCATTTGAACCATTTTTTTTTTATCTGGGTGGACAAATAATTCGGTCCAACTGTCCAGAACGTTCTTTGAAGGAATCGTGAACAATCGTGGCCCGGTGGTATGGCCCATTGTCATCCACAAGCATCCCGTTGTTGTTTGGGAACATGAAATCCATTAACGGCCGTAAATGGTCTGCAGGCAGTCCAACATAACCATTTAAAGTCAGTGACTGGTTCAGTTGGACCAGGGGACCTAGTCCTTTCCAGCCCTTATGGAGCAGTGGCTTGTTGACAACTTTGGTCCATGGCTTCATGGGGTCTGCGTCACACACACTCGAACTCAACCATCATCTCTTACGTCTGCAGCTCGTGGTCGAGTGGCTAGCGTTGCTGCCTCTGGATCAAGGGGTCCGGCTTCGATTCCCAGTCGGGATGGGGATTTTCTCTGCCTGGGGCTGGGTCTTGGTGTTGTCCTCATCATTTCATCATCGCCATAATCATCATCATCCGTGACAATGGCAAGATTGGACTGTGTAGAAAAGTTGGACTGTAATAATTAGGACTTTGTACGAGCGCTGATGACTGCGCAGTTGAGCGCCCTGCAAACCAAACTTCACCATCAAACAACATCTTTTACCAACTGAAATTGGGACCCATCTAACCAGGCCACTTGTTTTCCAGTCGTCTACGATTCAACCGCTGTGGTCACGAGCCCAGGAAAAGCGCCTCAGGCGATGTCGACCTGTTAGCAAAGGAACTCTCGTCGGTTGTCTGCTACCGTAGCCCATTAGCGCCGAATTTCTCCACAGTGTCCTAACTCGTACGTCCCATATTGTTTTTTTGCAGCTATTAGACGCAGTTTGTTAGTACTAGAAACTCTACGCAATCGTCGGTGCTCTTGGTCGTTAAGTGAAGGCCAGTGCGTTGTCCGTGCTGATGGGTAACGCCTCAAATTTTTGTATTCTCGGCGCACTCTTGACAGTGCGGATCTCGTAATATTGAATTCCCTAATGATTTCCGAAATTGAATGTCCCGTGCGTCTAGCTACAACAACCGTTCCGCGTACGAAATTGTTATTAGCTGTCGTGCGGCCATAATCACGTGGGAAACCTTTTCAAAACAATCTCCTGAGTATAAATGACAGCTTCGCCAATGCATTGCCCTTTTATGCTTTGTGTAGGCCACTCTACTGCTGTCTGTACATGTGCATGTCGGTACCCAATTACTTTTGTCACAGTGTAATTTGGAAATTTGTGGTAAGATCCTATGGGACCAAACTGTTTAGGTCATCGACCCCTAAGCTTACACACTACTTAATCTGACTTAAACTAATTACGTTAAGGACAACACACACACACGCCCAAGCCCGAGGGAGGACTCGAATCTCCGACGGAGGAGCCGCGCGAACCGTGACAAGACGCCCTAGACCGCTCGGCTACCGAGCGGCTGTCACAGTGTACATTGAAAAGGTAGAGAGTAGTGTTTGGTACAGAATATTACTCTTGGTGCATGAGAGTCGAAATACAGAGTGCGATTATCAGCTGTCGAGCAGAGGGTGTGTGGCTGTCGGAGATATTACAAACTTTGGGCTCAGTGGAATGACGAAAAATAATTCAGCATTGCAGATGTGGACCACTGTACGCATACCAAGTTTAAATGAGTGAAGAAAGCAGCGTATGGTCATGTAACATGAAATTGGCTTTTGGAGCAGAACAAAACACTTTTCATCATATTCGTGGGAGCAGGAGGGACGAGATTACTGTTTAATATCCTGCCGACATCGAGGTCATCAGAGAGGGAGCACAAGCTCGGAATTGGAAAGGACAGAGAAGGGTAGCGGCCGAGCCCTTCCGAATGAACGATCCCTGCATTCGCCGTAAACGATTTAGGGAAATCACAGAAAACCTAAATCAGGATGGCTGGACACGGGTTTGAACCTGAATGCGGGTCCAGTGTACTAACTACTTCGCCACCCCCCTCAGTATCATATTCGTGCTTCATCCGAAAATATGTAGCGAGCTATACCGGCCTGTCTGCGCTGTAACACTGCAACAGTTACGATGAAAGGTGGCAAACTGACCATTAGCCTACCGGCTGACGGACTGGATCAATCGTCAGCACTTTTACGGCACACCAGATACTCCAACAAAGAATATGTGGTGGTGATCGAAAAATTAGCTGCACCTTAAAGTAAGCCTCAGCGTCATACCGCACTGTGAGAAAAACTAGTTGGACAATTTCAGACTCTCATACACGCACCTAATGTCGGAAAATAGCTCTCAGCTATCAACAATTACACATACCTGACAATTTCAGTCAGTCATGTATAATGAATTTATAGCTACACATTTGAGTCTTAAATAAATTAGCGTTATAATTAATTTACATCCCACAAAATTGGAGATGTTATTATTTTGTATTTTCCAAATAGTCACTGTGAACGCCAAATTTACGAAACGAATGATCATTTACTATATGTCCTTGCGGATGTAACGTGGTTTGCCAATTTGCAGTTTTAATGTTTCTGCAGTGATTCTAAATGAGTGCTTACAAATTTATTTCTGCAGATTCTATTAATTATTAATATTACTACTGTAACTGAGGTTGTATGTTTGCCTGTTAGTAGGAAATCGAGGGTAATGTAAGAGTGGGTGGTTGACAAAACCAAAAGCTTTTTTGTATAGATCACACAAATCTATGATATAACATTATGATTGATTGTCATATGAATCATTAGTCCATTAAATTTCGGGCATGCAGGCACTGGACTCAGCAATTTTTAAACCAACGGTCTTCTGGAGGTACGTGGACGACACATTGGTGGTATGGCCCCATGGGATGGATGAATTACATCGATTTCTTGAGCATTAGCCGGCCGGAGTGGCCGAGCGGTTCTAGGCCCTACAGTCTGGAGCCGCGCGACCACTACGGTCGCAGGTTCGAATCCTGCCTC
The DNA here is from genome assembly GCF_021461385.2 of Schistocerca piceifrons. NCBI lineage: Eukaryota > Metazoa > Arthropoda > Insecta > Orthoptera > Acrididae > Schistocerca > Schistocerca piceifrons. The sequence continues at coordinate 486,028,137 of NC_060143.1, read as the reverse complement.
GGGCATGGACGTGTGTTATGTCCTTGGGTTGGTGAGGTTCAAGTAGTTCTAAGTTCTAGGGGACTGATGACCTCAGAAGTTAAGTCCCGTAGTGCTCAGAGTCATTTGAACCATTTCTTCTTGAGCATTTGAATCCCATCCATGCTAGCATTCAACTTACTACGGAAATAGAAAAAGACGGCTGCCTCCCCTTTTTGGATGTTGTCGTTTGCCGTAAGGGTGATGGCACATTAGGACATGCCGTATATCGGAAACCAACACACACGAATCTATATCTTCATGCCAGTAGCTGCCATCACCCTTCACAGACTATAGGTGTCCTTAAGACCTTAGTGCATCGGGCGCACTGTATATACATCCGATAGAGTCAATTTGCAAAAAGAGCCCACATACCTCAAGAGCATTTTTAAATCGAATGGTTTTTCTCCGCGACAAATTCGTAGAGCTTTCGATGCAAAACCTAAAATGCAGGTATGTGATGGGGAAGAACATAGTAATTCCTTCAGATGTAGTGCGTTTTTGCCCTACTTGGGTGCACTTTCCTCAAAGACAGGCCGTATTCTCGAGAAACACTGTGTTATGATGATCTTCCGGCCCCCCACGAAGATTGCAGCTTTACTCGGCTCTGTGAAGGATGATTTACAGCTTCGGAAAGCTGGTGTGTATCAGATTCGTTGCGGAAATTGTGAGAAGTCCTACACAGGTCAAACAACACGCATCGTTCATGAGAGGTGTGTGGTGCATCGAAGATACACACGCTTATTACAGCCAGACAAGTCAGTTGTGGCCGAACATTGTATTGATACAGGGCATTCCATGAACTACAGTGATATGAATATTTTAACCTTCATCTCTTCTTCTTAGAAATCTGTCTTCAAGGAAGCTATAGAGATTAGATTTGCTAATAATTTAATAAATATAATGGTTTTAATTTGGACAAAGTATGGAATCCGGCTCTTAGGGTAATTAAACTGCAGACAAGTCGTCATGGTGTCACCACCGCCGATCATACATCGATAAGCGAATCGAATGTCTGTGCCGGCCGGGGTGGGCGAGCGGTTCTAGGCGCTACAGTCTGGAACCGCGCGACCGCTAAGATCGCAGGTTCGAATCCTGCCTCGGGCATGGATGTGTGTGATGTCCTTAGGTTAGTTAGGTTTAAGTAGTTCTAAGTTGCAGGGGACTGATGACCTCAGAAGTTAAGTACCATGGTGCTCAGAGCCATTTGAACCATTTGAATGTCTGTACGCCTTCGCCATAGGCAGCGCATGTGTAAACGTATTTCTCTATCGCCGACCAGCATCTGTGACCTGCATGCGCAGTACCGCTGCGGTGCAGCAAATAAGGCCGCGCTTGGCATCTTGTCGTCAGTCTTGTGACTCACTCTGAAGGATGGCCGGACGATACGAGGCCGAAATATCAGTGCAGGAAATTTTATTTGCGCGGCTGCATGCGCCTCCTCCGCCTCCTCTCGTCCTACCGATGGAGCTGGACCCGCCCACGCCGCAGCCCCTTCTACAACGTGGTATGGGCCTTGGGGGATGGATGTCTACCCTTCTGGGCGTTTCCCTATGCAAGGAATTACTCTAAAATATTGTTCTACATGACATCATGGAATCGATATATGTTAACACAGCCATTTCAGCAGGCCTAATGTCAGAAAATATATTTATGGCAGAAGTAGCTGAACCTAAAAGTTTTGGCTGGTCTACATATACATGACTGTATCAGTTGGTGTATTCAGCGTTTTGCACGCCGATAGAATTAAAACTTATTACCTTATATATTGTTGGTCATTGATAGAATGTGCTGGTTTGAACAGTGGAAACATTTACAGAATAAACTGGATGACGTGTATTATTTTGAAACTGAAAATTAGCCCATTTGTACACCTTTACTGTTTCCTGCATTACGGTAAAATCGATTTATTCTTCCTGTAGATTGAAACCAACTGTAAGCGCTGTGACACAGAGCAAGAACAGGGAAGGGATCCATGGTCAGATTCTGCTGAATGTCCATTATACTTCTCCCCACTATCTGATGTGGCACTTCTAAGTGAAGTACTTGAGTGCCACCGTGTTTCTAAAATTTACTTTTCGTCGCTCTAGTAGCTCCATTCTATTCGATAGCACTTTGGCGATTCGTATGTTGGATATACTCGTATGAACTGCAACTGTAGCCTGGAAGACAAGGAAGGCAGAATCCGGTTACGGTTGTGGACAGGGCCGTAAACAGTTACTATTGGTTCCCTTTTGCAATTACACACATTTATTTTAAAACGGTAATTCCAAACACAGCAATAAATAAGATATCACACTTTATTAATGAAGGAATAAACAACTAGGTAATTAATAGTGCTTTCAGTGCGTTACAATTTACCAAATGAGCATAAAATACAGACACAGCAAATAGTGTTTTAAAAACATGTCAATGTGATCCCAATTAGAATTTTAAGGAAAGTAACCACAGTCACGGCTGAAGGCCTTTAACGCCTAGAACGGTAATTATAAAAAATTTTATCAAACATACTGTAAAACAGCAATGCAATGGAAAAGGTTAATTTAAAAGACAGGCAACTGATCACCAAACGGGTGAGAGAAAATGACGATAAACCTGGTAGCACAACCATTTAAACCTGTTGCAACGCCAAGAATGGCAGTTATATAAAAAATTTAAAAAAGTACAGTAAAACAGCAAATACAAAATACAACTGGAATGATTAATTTAAAAGGACAAGCAACTGATCACCAAACGGGTGAGACAAAATTATGGTAAACTTAGTAGCACAATCATTTAAACCTGCTCTAACGCCAAGAATGGCAATTATATAAAAACGTTTACAAAGATACAATAAAACAGCAAATACAATAATAAAACACAAGGGCCAGCCACAGACGGTGAACCAGGAATCGACCTCTGAGTAGGTCCAGTAAAAAACAGCGAGCGATGAGATAGGCAGTGAAGAGTTGCATTCACTCCACAAGATGGTAACTCACATTAGTGGCAGTCTAACGAATGACTAATTATAATCTTGCTGAGGCTACCTGACGTCCAATAAACCAAATGCAAAGATGCAAAAATACGCCAAAGCCGGAACCGGCATTCCGGACTCTGCCAGTAGAATACTGTGCTTAGAGCGCCCGGAACGAGAAAGGAATCACTACCACCAGAGTAGAAGAATCGCCAACCGACCTACAATCAAGTAAGTTGTCAAAACTACATGCCTCACTGGACAGCAGTGGCAAGGCGAGGAAACGTACACTGCCGTTACATACACTAACCCCCAGCGCAGGTAACTGGGGCGTTAGCGACCACGAGGCAGGAAAAATACCGCTGGTTGAACTTAACAAATAGTAACAAACTGAACGCAATAAACAGAAATTACAAGTCCAGGAAAGTTAATCAGATCCACCTTTCCCAAGCACTCCACTCTCTGCTCTTCGCCTCGGCAACACTATGAGCAGCAACACGAATCCAGGTCACTGGAGAATCGGAAGATCTAACAATGGTGGAGGTTTCTCTACCTGAATCGGAAAGCACTCAACGTAAAGCTTGCAGGAGCCGGTTTACGACGAGGTCGTGCACCCTCGTGACCACAGGCCTTCGATCCGGCAGTCCGGCGGTCCCAGTGTGTTTCTCGCGCTGTGCGGACCTGGCTCCTCCTGTGTCGCCAACCGAACTGCACACTGACACGACCCGGAAGAACAACGATGTCGCCCCAAAGATAGGGCCACAGTTACTACATGTCGATAACCGCCCCTGCTGCCACTAGCGGACAGGCAACGCTTGCGAAACCGAGTGGCGCCAGTCAACACAAGAAGAAGACAAACAACCACAACCATGTCAACTAAACGATACCGTCTGGCCTCCAACAGTGGACGGAAACCTACAAACAGCACCACCGCGAACCGCAGCACGGCTCAGCAACTGTTGCTTTTAGCTGACTGTCACACATGCCTGTGCAGCGTAATTAGAATTTGTACTGTCGATGAAACTCTATTCCTCGAAATAACCTACCGCTCTTAACCTATCGCTCTAGAAAAGCAGAAAAATAACACTTCAAAATTAAGCAACCATTATTTGACTTTCACAGTTTTCGAAGACTTAAGTATGAACATGAAAGAAACAACATGATGCTATTTGTAAAACAAGATATTTACTACAGTTTTTACCATTCTCGATGGGTCATGGGCTGAGGAGCACTGGCCGTGCAATACAGTCTCATGTACTTTCCTTTTCTACACTTCAAGTGACTGGTAAAGTCTAAGGAAAAAAACGACGCACCATTATCAGAATGGGACGGAAACCTGTAGATGTGATGTACGTGTACAGCCAAACAAATGATTACAATGCTAGAGAAATTGGATGGTTTATTCAAGAGAAATAGTCAATAACACGTTGGCCCATTTCTAGCCCTTAAGCAGTTCTTCACCTTGGCTTTGACTGATAGGGATATGGTGCCAAAATGTAGCCAGCTGACGCGTTAGATCCTCAAAATTCAGATAAACTTGCGGGGACGTCTACATAAGGCCCTAGACGTTCTCTATTGTGGAGTGATCCGATAACCCTGTTGGAGAAGCAGTGGATGTCATTCTATTAAGGGCAAGGAATACTGTCGACGTACGCTGCGCTCTAAGGGTGCTGCGAATGACAGCCAAAGCGGTTCTACTATGAAAAGAAATGATATCCCCGACCATCACTACTGGTTGCCGGGTCCTACGGCGGGCAACATTCCGTTTGGTTGGTGTCTTCGGCGTGCAACCTCCTTGACTGGAGTAGAGTTGTCTTCAGTAATGAGTCCCGCTTCAATCTGAGCCCCAACAGCCAGCAAACTCTTGTTGGAGAAGCCTCGGACAACAGTGGGATATCAGCCTGACTGTCGCTCGCCATACGGACCGCTAACCGGAAGTGATCGTCTATAATGCCATTTCTTTTGCTAGCAGGACCTCTTTGGCTATCACCTACGACACCCTTGCAACATGGCGCTACGTCATATAAGCCGGCATGGGCTTATACGTCAGTAAGATAATGCCCATTCGAAGAGTGCGACAGTTTCTACTGCTTATATTCGTGCTTGCCAACCGTAACCTGGCCAGCCAGGTCGTCGTTTCTCTCCCCAGGTGAGAACGTCTGGAGTAGCATGGGCAGGGCCCTTCAACCACGATCTAACGCGCGAGTTGGACGGAATTTGACACGATGTCCCTCAGGGGGATATCGAACAACACTCTCAATCAATGCTAATCTGAATAATTGTGTGCGGAAGGACCAGAGGTGACAAACGGGTTACAGTCTTGCTCAAATTGAGCAACTCTTTCTCTTAAATTAATCATCCAGTTTTCTGAAATTGTAATCATTTGCTTTTCTGCACATGTTCATCACACCTATTCACTACCGATCTTTCTAGATAATCCTTTCATTTTTTTCTTTTTTCTCTTAGAGTGTATTTTCCTGTAGCGGTATTCATTAGCTCATTCATTAACTACTCATCCATTGATGTTTATATCTCATGACTTTGCGACGTAATCTTTATCTACTGTTAATATGTTAGCTTCATTTTCTTTCCTTTTTTGTAGTTTTATAAATTATAACTATTCAGTTCATTCCTGAGCAGTCTCAAGACTAATTTACGCAGCTGTCCACACAAGTTTTTCCTATGTAAGACTATCTCTCCATAAGTACTGCAACTTCTATCTCTTTGAACCTACTTACAGTAGTCCAGCATCGGTCTTCCGCTACAGTTTTCACCCCCCCCCCTCACTCACACACACACACAAACACACACACACACACACACACACACACACACACACACACACACACACACATACACACACATCAACCATTAGATAATTTACACGTTCTTGATATTTAAGGGTATATCCTGTCAACAGCATCCGTCGTTTAGACAAATTGTGCCATGAATTCCTTTCTCTCCAACTCGTTTCAGTACCATCTAACAAGCGATCCAACGTAAGCGTCTAATCTTCACCATTCTTCAATAACACTACGTTTCCAAAGGATCTATTCCCTTTTTGTCCGTTTATTGTTCATTATCGCTCCATTTAAATTCTAGAGAAATACCTCTACAAAGGCTTCCTAACGTTTATATTTATATTCAATTTGAAGTAATTTCTCTTTTACAGAAATGCTTTTGTTTATATTTTCGGCTTACATTTCATTTTCCTTCCACTTCGGCCATCGTCACTTATTTTGATGCCCAAATAACAAAACTGATCTATTACTCCTACAGTCTCATTTCCCCAGAGGACTGCCTGATTTAACCCAGTTACATACCATTGCCTGTATTTTGATTTGCTGAATTTCATCTAATAACCTTTTTCCAAAACACTGTCCATTCTGATCAACTGCCCTCCCAAGCCCAGCGCCGTGTCTCACAGAATTAGAATATTTGTGAATTTCGGTTTAATCTCAATTTAATTTCCTCCCCCTGAACTTTGATTTCCTGTTCAGATTTCTTCTTCGCTTCCTTCACAGATCGCTCAGTATACAGAGAAGCGTTATGGATCGGGTACAACCACGTCCGACTCCCTAGTCAACAACCATTTTCCTTTCATGTTCTTCAGCTCTTACAACTACAGTGTGGTTTGTGTACAAGTTGTTAATTCCCTTTCATTGCCCGCTTTTTATTCTTACTACCTGCAAAATTTCAAAGAGTGTCGATGCTATCATCAGTAATTGTATCTGAGCTATTTCATACTTTTACTGCTCTGCAAAATATTGTTCCTCCTGTCTGAATTCCATTCTTTCGTTTCTAGTCTTTGACCGTTGTCTCACTTCCATTAGGAATCTAGCAACAGTCTTTGTCACAGGAATTTCATTTGTGTCTCTTACTTTATTGTTATTTCCAGTCATCTACTTACCGTTCCGTTTGTATTTAAGAATTTTTTTCTTTGTTCTATTATTGTAATATTCATATGTTATGCCACTACCTTGTAATGATACAGTTTCTCTACCAAATATATTCAACAGACATTTTCCACTTAGCATTAAAATAATCATTTATGAAATCTACGAAACCGACATATGTTTTCTCTCTTACATTATCTTCACTTTTCAAATATCAATATCATTAAAATGCGATGAATATCCATCTTTCCTTACTATACTCTATAGTTTATTTCCATTAACGTCAACAAGATCATTTTCAGAGTCTGTGAATGTTAAGTGGATATTCTGTCTTGAATTATCTTCACTTTTCAGCTATTCGTTTTTTCTTTCAGTTATTTGTTTTTACACAAATACTGCATCTACCGTAGGTTATCCCTTGCTGAATGTCATATTCGCGCAGAATCTCATCGTAGAGTCTATATACATTGTTGAGCAAGCTGATTTACAAACAGTTCTCATAGTTACTCCTGTCTATGTTTTTATGGAATGAAAATCACAATTGCATGCTACTACGTGCTGAGCCATATACCTCATGTGCTTAATTTTTTCATTTACAGAAACCTCGCAAAACCAATAAGCATACATTACCTCCAGACGGTTTATTATTATTAGATATGTCAGGTATTATAGTCACGCTAGGTCATCAAACTCTAATTGTAATTAACGCTGAAGATGATATTGTGCTCTTTAAAGTCACCAGTAACAGCTGACAGATCAAAGAAATTACAAATGTTTCTCACAACTTCGTATACGGACACTCTCCTTATTCTTATTGCATGACAACAAATTCTTTCTACACCTTAGCACAACATTTATAAGTTGCAGGATTCCCATTCATTACATAATCTTTTTCTGTTTTCTTTTACAGAATTTGGTGACCTGGTTGCAGACTGCAAAGGTAAGTAATACTTCATTCTCACTAACAGCAAACATTCAAATAACCATTGAGTCTCAGTTTCATGTGAAACAGATATTTGTCCAACCTCCATGGGTTCCTTCTAAGAAATCTTAGTTTCCGTGGTTTTTGAGAACCATCGAGGACAGAGAATCTAAAGGTTGGCTTATTCGTGAAACGTAAATATTCGTATTGCAGATTTCAACTGCGGTCTCTCAAACACAATTTCAATTTTAATATTAATGTAACTTTGCTTGACTTTTATGGTGACTTTCTTTTTAGTGATTTTTCCAAAGCCTCAAAGGAATAATGACTCTCTTAATTAAAATGTTATTTTATAACTTACGGTCGCCGGACAAGGAAACATCAGACTTCGATATTTAAAAGATGCAGGTTGCTGGTCTGAAAGGACATATGTTATAATACGAGACCGCTAATAAAATTCTAGCTAACGGCCATTATCCTTCGTCAATAATCTTCGCACTGATTGCTTGCACAAATACAAATTGTTTATAACACAAGCAATTAGGTTCGGTATACTGTCACTCTAAATAAAACACCGATGCCTTTGATGATTTGCTTTATGAACTCAGTGATTGTACAGCATCTGGCAGAGTACGCTAAGGCGTTTCTCTCAAAACTCATATGGACGAACAGAAGAAGAATAATTGAAAGTTTTTGTCTTTTGTTTTAGAAATAAAAATTATCCGAGATGTTATCTCTTACGCCTATCACATCTATATCTATTCATCGCCACTTCTCGGTGTATTTATTCCACACATAATTTTTCTTTTCCCTTGAAAGATATATTGTGGATATCCCATATGCCAAAACCACAGAATTAGGCACTAGTAGAAGCAATGCAAGGCTTCAGTCTAATAGTTACTTGAAAATAAGCTCACACGTTCGACATTAGCATATGGGACGGGTAATTATAGATGTTGTAACAACACTGACAAGTTCAGTCGACACTAACCGTCTACGTGACTGCTGTTGACCGACGTGTGAGTTTTGAGAACAAAAATTGAAATGTTCAACCTAATTGAGCACAAATTGAACATTGATCATGCACTAATAAATCTAGTTAGGTTGTACCTGTTAATAAATATCGAAGTAAGTGGTATAGACAGATAATATTGTAAGTGTATCATGTTGGAAGCGAAAAATGAGTGTACTTTATGAGACTGGATTACACGCGTGGCGGTTATTGGTAGTTAAATAGCTACAACTTTTCCAAGTCCTGACGACATGAATATATTTGATGCTCTCAAGGAATGGGCAACCTGTTGACGTGGCTCACATTATACTTAGTTGCAGAGACGGTGTACCATCTCAAGTACTCATGAACCACAGAGTCGTCTGGAAGAGGCAATAACTTTAAATGTTCATCCCTCCTACAGACAGACTTTAAACTCTGAATAAATTCCGCTCTGCTCATAATGTGGGGCGGCCAGTGGAAGATTTTTCTACTGTTTCCATTCTCAACATAGGCACTCTAACTACAATGTTGGCACCCAGAAAGTGATTAGCAAAAGTTTGATGCCTGTAAGTAAAGTTCTCTGTGCCCACTCTGATGGAGAAATAACGTTATTGATCAGTGAAGTTCATTATGCTGAGGATTTAGGATGATGTCTGGGATTCATAGAAAATGGAGTTTGCTATAACAATTTTCACTGTATTCTGAAAACGATAAAGTATAAAGTTTCAGACAAATGTTTACCCAAGCAATGCTACTATCAGCTATTGTACTATCACAGCTGTTCAGAGTCTAATGCGCGGATTCTGTTGTCCCTAGATAACGAATATGTTCAATAATCATTATCGATGTAAATGTTCAAAGTGAATGGTCGCCAAATTTTGATGTTAACACTCATCAAACGCCATGCTAGTAATGGAAGAAGGTCTGTCCTGCGGCGACACGTGAAAATACGACATACGCAAACTGAGATCGTTCTGCAATTAACACTTGATCACAATGCGAACTCATTGTTACGCGTATACCGAGTTACGTAATACGGCATCCAAGGCTGTTCCTTGCAACTGCACAGACGAGACACGGCTTCCGACATGGAGTGCGTGCTGATACGAATCTAGAAGAGAACTGGGGGCTGACTCTGTTGCTGCTCTCATCTTTTACTTTCCCCTCTTTGGGGAAGTGTGAGGGGGAGTTTGTAGCCTTTCGGCTTTTACTCCCCTGTGTACGTGTGTGTGTGATTATTTGTGTAGTTTTTTGGTACCTGTGATATGTGATGATTGTTCTGTTTGTGTCTGGTACTTGCCTGAGGTAGGCGAGATAATTGGTGTTACATAGGAAGGAACAGGATTAAGGGATTGGGTGTTGGGATTTTCTCTTCGACTTAATCGTCGAAGATCGTCATGGGTGGGTCCTGACTCCAGCTCGCAGCGCTCTTATTTATATAGCCGCGGTGCGGACCGCCGAATGCGCCCGACATTTCCCTTCCTAGCCGGTGGGGCTAGCGGAACACCACTTCAAGTTAGTAAATAATTTATTGATTTATTTGCTGGAGGCCAATAAAGCTCTCAATTTAACTGTTCTATCAGCAAACAGGTAAGTATCTGTAATAAAATTCTGATGTGGCTAGGTTAAATACTTTGTCGAGAGAATTATTTTGGTTGCACTGCACGCAATAGATGAGCTCTGAACTTGCCTTTGGAGAGACGCTAGAGTTCTAGTTCTGTAGTTACCTTTCGGAAACTTCTCACATCTTTGTTATTATAGCGTATCTCCATTCTACCTAAATCTAAACATCCTAGCTTTATCTAGTCACTTACTTAGTCTATCTTGCTTCTGTACTTTTAGGACACAAAAATAGAAAATCATGAATTTCAACCAAAATATTACTTTGTGAGATCCAGCATGCTGTTTCCATTTAATTACAGTGAAAGAGGAATCCGAATATAAATTTTGAAGTTTCTAGCTCCTTCCTGTTGCGGCGATGATTTTTACGTAAAACGTTCAAATTTCGAAAACTGTTAAAGTTACTAAACTGAAACTTAACACATTATTATTTTAGCATCACTCCTGACGTGCTATTAACTTTTCAGATCATTTACTTTACGCTAAAGGTACTGCACAACATTCGTGATGTCATAGCTAGTTAGAGTGGACTAGGCTGGCACACAATGGAAAGCATATCAATTCTATATGGCATGAGTAGGCTGCTTCCCTACAATAAGAACTGCAGAACTGTAGGATCCTCCAAATGGTCTGTGGTTCATCAAATTACTTCGAAATCTGTTTCTGCATCTACATCTAAACTCCACAAGATACTTCAAGGTGTGAAACGCGAGGAAGTTTGCATGCCACTGTCAGATGCCTGCTTTTCCTCTTCTAATTGCAAAAGGCACTTTAGATGAACGATGGTAACCCTTACATTAGATCGAATTTTTCTAATTTTATTGTCTTCATAGTTTCCCTATATGTCCACAAGAACGTAATCAATTGCTCATAAAATTTTAAATCACTCTCATGACATGCAGAGTTTGTGTTAATGTTATTTATTTTAAGGATTTGTGGTAGCGGCTGTTATACATGGTGGGCCATAAGATAAATGTCAAAAATGCATTTGGCGTGATAAAACTAAACAAACGAAAATACAAGCTTATTATCAACACAGTAACATATGTAGAGTTCATTGAATCTACGAAAATGTCCAAAGTAGTTTCCATGCAGTTCTAAGCAGATATATCATCTTTTCAACACTGATTTACGAATTTAGTCGCATATATTCCTGGACCTAGTTTTCATATTATACTTGGATTTGTTCCTTCAAATGCTCACCATCAGGAGTCTTGAGAGAACTAACCTCATATTTCGGCTTACTCTAGACTGAAAAATCCACAAGTGTGCTTGGGGATTGTGGAGACAATTCAACAGTGCCCAGTCTTCCACTTCATTCATCAAAGTTTTCATTTAGAATGTCCCTTGTAAAAACTCCACAATGCGTGAATGCATATCAGCTTTTCGTTAACCAGTTACAGATGTTCAAAAAGTGAACTACTTTCCATTTCTAACAGTTCTTGAAGCATGTTTGGGTATTTTTATGGAACTGACGATACCATTAAAAACTGAGGCCCGATTAGCCCACTGCTGAAAATCCCTGCCCATACATTCACACCAGGAGGGTTTAACTGTATCTTCGTAGAATCCCAGTAGGTACAGTTGTGTCTCTTCACTACGCATGGACCTTATTGCTCCAAAGGAAGTTTTTGTATAGTTTAGGACCTACTTCTTGTCGGATTGTGTACAACTTGCACAATTCCGTACACCTGTCCGGTTTATTTTCATTTAGGCCTTGAAGTGAAGTTGCCCTGTATTGCCTCAATTTCAGTTCTCTTGAATACTTTTTAGGGTTTTTCTTAGTATTGCTTATGCCTTGAACGATTTTCTTTGAGAGTTAGTCGGAACAAAACATTGCACTACATAATTAAGATTCTCTTCTGTAGCAGCAGACCTTGGTCCACCTGAACGGGCAATCTCCACTACCGACCCAGTATCTCCAAATCTTATGTTTATTTTGCTAATACCTTGTAGAATGTAGACTCGATGTTTGGAAAGCGTTCCACAAACATATACCACACATTATTGTAACTATAGACATGTTCTCAGCATGACTGCTCAACAAATACACGCTACTGTGTAGTTAACTTTCTACTCATTGCCCGTCAGACAACTAAAAACATCACCTCCAACTCCTAGTGTCGCCTGACTTATGGGTGCAACGCACTAGTCAGGTTCACAACCGATAACCACCACGCTAGGCAAAACGAAGTCGGAAGATTGCTAATGACAACTGATTTATGGCCTATTTTGGCAGTAACAATGGTTGCACTCTATTGTTTTTCTATCTTCCAAACAGTGCAGCAACTCATTCCCAGAAGGCATTACGGGAAAAAATGCTCCAAACGGTTGAAGGCTACAAACTATTACTCTTACACTTTGTGATGTTTTGATACGATATCTTTGTCTCACTATTCATTTGATTGCTGAAAATTACTGTATACAGCTACCTGCGTAACAGAGATGAAAGTAAATCTGCATTCTCAGTGCGCTGTTCTTCCAATCGTGAATGGGACAATGCGGACTGTGTAGGCTACTGCGTGTGTCAACGTGCGTCGAAGGGTCATTTCGAGCTGAGACTGCTCGGCCACTGCAATTTACAGCAAGGAGGGCTGTCAGTGCCGGAAATTGTCCGCCGAAATTGCCTCAGGGATGTTCATCGAACATTCAGCCCTATCGTTAGGCCCAAAAAGTGCAAGGTCGGCCGCGGTTAGCCGTGACCGCTCTCTACAAACAGTGACTCGATGGTAACGTGAGGTACGTGAAAATTAACTGCGTGCTGCCTCTTTGCAGGGCCACTAGGATGGCTGTATCGATCCAGAGAGTGCAGATGCGCCTCCACACGATTAATTCTACATCTACATTTATACTCCGCAGTCAGCCTTAAACCGAGTGGCAGAGGGTACCCTGTGCCACTACTAATCACTTCCTGTCCAGTTCCATTCGCAAATAGAACGATGGAAAAACGACTTCTATATGCATCCTGATAAGCGCTAATTTCTCGTATCTTCGTGGTCTGACGCGCAGTATATGTTGGAGGCAGTAGAATCGTTCTACAGTCAGCTTGAAATGCTGGTACTCTAGATTTTCTCAATAGCGTTCCTCGAAAAGAACGTCGCCTTCTCTCCAAGAATTCCCATTTGAGTCCCCAAAGCATCTTCGTAACACTTGCATGTTGTTCGAATCTAACAGTAAAAAAATTAGCAGCCTGAATCTGAATTTCTTCGATGTCTTCCTTTAATTTATCTGGCACGGATCACAAACACTAGAGCAGAACTAAAGAATAGGTCGTACTAGCGTCCTTTATTCGGTCTCTTTTACAGATGAACCTCACTTTCCTAGAATTTTCCCAGTATACTGAAGTCGACCAACAGCCTTTCCTACCACAATCCTCAAATGCTCGTTCCATTTCATATAGTTCTTCAACGCCACGCTCAGACATTTAAACGACGTGATTGTGTAAAGTAGGATATTATTAATGCTGTATACGAACATTAAGGGTTTGTTTTTCCTACTTATCCGCATTATGCCGGCCACGGTGGCCGAGCGGTTCTAGGCGCTTTAGTCCCGAACCACGCGACTGCTACGGTCGCAGGTTCGAATCCTGCCTCGGGTTTGGATGTGTGTGATGTCCTTAGGTTAGTTAGGTTTAAGTAGTTCTAAGTTCTAGGGGACTGATGACCTCAGATGTTAAGTCCCATAGTGCTCAGAGCTATTTTTTTATCCGCATTAAATTACGTTTTTCTACATTTCGAGCTAGCTGCCATTCATGATACCAAATAGAAATTTCGTATAAGTCTTCTCGTATCCTCCTTCAGCTACTGAACTTAGACACCTTACCGTACACAACAGCATCATCAGCAAACAACTGTTGGTTGGTGCTCACCCTATCTGCCAAATCATTTATGTATATGGACAATAATAGTGATCCTATCACACTTCCCTGGGACACTTTTGATCATAGCCTTGTCTCTGATGGACACCTGCCGTCGAGGACAACATACTGGGTTCGATAACTTAAGAAGTCTTTGAGCCACTCACGTATCTGTGAACCTATTCCATATATTCGTACCTTCTTTAACAGCCTGCAATGGAGCACCCTGTCAAACGCTTTCCGGAAATATAGAAATATGGAATCTACCTGTTGCCTTTCATACACAGTTCGCAGTACATCGTGTGAGAAAAGGGCAAACTGAGTTTCGCACTAGCGATGCTTTCTAAACCCATGCTGATTCGTGGACATAAGGTCCTCCTCGGTTTACAGAAAATTTATTATATTCCAACTGAGAATATTCTGCAGCAAACCGATGTTAGGGATATTGGTGCCGGCCGCAGTGGCCGAGCGGTTCTCGGCGCTTCAGTCTGGAATCGCGCGACCGCTACGGTAGCAGGTTTGAATCCTGCCTCGGGCATGGATGTGTGTGATGTCCTTACGTTAGTTAGGTTTAAGTAGTTCTAGGTTCTAGGGGACCGATGACCTTAGATGTTGAGTCCCATAGTGCTCAGAGCCATTTGAACCATTTTTGGGTATTGGTCTGTGATGTTGCTGGTCCGTTCTTTTGCCTTTTTGTTGTACGCAGAAGTCACCTACGCCCTTTTCCAGTCACTTGGGACTTTGCGCTCGGCTAGAGATTCACGACAAATGAAAAATAAGTAAGTAGCTAATGCTATAGAGAAGTCTTTGACTAACCTGACTGGGATTCCTTTCGGACCTCGTGACTTATTAGTTTTCAGTCCCTTCAGTTGTTTCTCTACGCCAGGGATGCTATTACTATGTCGTCCAGATGGTCAAATGAAAGTATGTTTTTTACGACTCTCCTGTGTGGACGATTTATTGAAAGTGAAATTTAAAACTTCGGCTTTAATTCTACTATCTTCAACTGCCCCACCAGGCTGGTCAACAAGTGAATGGATGGGAGCCTCAGACCCAACAAGTTATTTTTGATAGGACCAGAATTTTCTCGGGTTCTCTGCCAGATCCTCTGCTAAGGTGTGAGGTGGCAGTTGTCGTATGCTTCGCGCATAGATCTTTTCACAGACGCACGAATCTCTACTAATCTTTGCTTGTCGTCAACTGCGCGTTCTCTTTCGAACCGAGAGTGCAACAGCCTTTGATTCCTCAACATTTTCCGAATCTCTTATTAAACGATGGTGGGTCTTTTCCATCATTAATTGTCCAGACCACGATTTACAATCTGCATAAACTTTACCCATGATTCCTCTTCGTCCATCTTACTGGAACTAAGTGGTGTCAGTTCATTGTCTAAGTGAGATGCTACCAACCGGTCATCTGCTCCAATACTCTGCTAGCCTTCCTAACTGATTTATTAACTTTCGTAACCATACTTGCTATAATTACGATTCGCTCGATAGTCGTCGTTCACGAAAACTGGTGCTATTGAACCCCACCTCTGCCATCAGTATCATGGTGCTCGAAGAGTTGGGTGCTCGAAGAGGCTGGGCTAGGGCAATGGTAGGTATACCGCGGTTCCCGAGCCACCTTCCTCTCTGGACCCTTGAGTGTGGCTCGCCAACAAAGCACCACAAACTGACGTGTACGTACAGTGCGACTGAAAATTCGTGACCCACTCGTGTAAGACGGGTTTCGGCCTAGGCAAGCCTGGTATCAGGAAGCGGCGTTAAACGGAGACTCACACCAGGTGCATTCGCTGCCACCCGCAACGCTTTTGCTGCTCATAACAATGTTTTTGAATGTGGGTGGTGGGTAATGTTTCGAACTCAACTCAGAGACGAAAGATAACTTCATGGATAATGAAGCAGTGAAAGGAATCTCTGCCTTGATGAACAGTGTCAAACTGTTTCTCGTGAAATGTGGAAATAGGCCCTAGGTGTGGTCGAGAGAAAAAAGTTAATTATGTTAAGACTGAACTAACAAGGGTTCATTTGGAAAGCAGTTTGGTAATACTTCTTGGGTTATGAGTCGAAAATAACTGAAAACGATGATATTGACATTTGTTATTTCAAAACAACACTTTTAAATGTGAGGATTGCTCTTCGCAACAATTGTTAGGAGTTCAGAAACAGTAAAGCGATGTTAAATGTTTCTCCCTTTAATACTAATATTGAAAACTTTGGAGCTCGAAAATTGAATGTCTTTTTGCGACATGGAAATATTGAGGAAAAACAAATGTGGACTAGTTCGTGGAACAAGCGGTCTGCTTCGAAAGATTTGGAGAAGGGTGATACGCTGCTTTGTAATACCTGCAGTAGTATTCCTGGCTCATATAACCAGCTGCAAATAGTACCGTTTTTTTCTTTCGTGATTCACGTCTACATATTCATGCGAACAGTCATTTTCAAGCATACAAACTTGAAATACCAAAACTTTCGACAGAGATACAGGGTCATTATTCACATTGGTGTTTGGCAGTCACTGTTGTGTCTTAATTTAATGGGTAGCTTAGTATGTAATTTTATAAGTAAATACTATCGCTATTAACTACGCTATCAAGTTTTATTCAGCTTACCTGATATTTAACTAAGACTTAAAATGTAGGTAAAATTTACTAAATCAAATTAAGGGTAGAAACAAGAGTTGACATGGTGTGTGCATATAGACAGGATGGACTGAAGGAGTGGGCGAAACAAGTTTACACGATGAATGTGGGTGGGAGTGTTGGAAGCGATCGACCTCAGCGAACGTGTCTCGATCAGACAAATGATGCTTTTAGCGTAGGCCAACTTTGGAGTACGATAATTATGTTAACAACAATGTGGTTACCTATAGAGTGTAAGATTAACAAATCTGGCTCTCAAAAGAAATTTCAATTTTTGTACTGTTGATATTACGCCTTATTGATTAATGAGTTTGTCGACCACTGGGCAATGTTATACTTACAATGGAGCTTGGATCGACTGTGTCGGGTTCTCTTTACTTCCGTGGTCAGGATTTGACTGCTGCCTTATGATCTTCGTATAACAGTGCGGGGGCTTGCAGTTATCAATGCACGCGTCGGGACATGCAATGACGTAATTCAGCAACATACTGGGCCGATATTGTGAACATGTATCGAGAGTAATTCGAGAGCTGTGCAGAGCCGGAACAGAATCCGTCGACCTGTTGTCCGGTCCTACAGCCAAAAGTTCGGTGATAGGTTCGTCCTCCAATACGATAATGCACAAACATAATGTGCTTACCACGTGAGTACCTTTCTCTGCGAGAAAGAAATAGAATGGCTTTCGATATCTACAACTACACGGGCGAGCCAAAACATTATGATAATCTTCTTAGTGGCTTGTTTGGCCATCTTTGGAACGCAATACAGCACAGATTCTGCGTACCGTTAGTCCTATAGTTTGTCGGTAGGCTTGTTGAGGTATGTGGCATCAGATGTCCCGTAAATAACGGGCCGCCGATTTGCGTGCATGGTAATAGCGCCCGATAACGACCCGGCAGGGTTTCATCGGATTCACATCAGGCGATATCAGTGTGATTTCACTGTCACGCTGTTCAAACCACTGAACCACGATTTTGGCTTCGTGATAAGGACAATTATTCTGCTGACAGGGGACATGATTGTCAAGGAAGACATTAAACAGGAAGGGATGCATTTGGTCCGCAACTAAATGTTCAAATGTGTGTGAATTCCTACGGGACCAAACTACTGTGGTCATCGGTCCCTAGACTTACAAACTACTTAAACTAACCTATGCTAAGAGCAACGCACACACCTATGCCCGAGGGAGGACTCGAACCTCCGGCGGGAGGGGTCGCGCTGTCTGCGACATGGCGCTTCAAACCGTGCGGGCACTCCACGCGGCGGTCCGCAACTGTCGGCGTGTCTTTGATTACTACCACAGGTCCCATGCGAGCGCAAGGGAATGTTTTCCACAGCCTCACACTGCTTCCACCAGCCTGAGTCTATGGCGCGCTGCACGTTTGGAACTGCCGTTCACCTAGATGACAACGTTTGTGGAGACGACCATCGTCCTGATGTAGCAAGAATCATAATTAATCCGTAGAGCCGACAAGTTTACAATGAACCACCATCGAACCCCGACGGTCCCGTGCGTAGTGCAGATGTAATTGTCAATGTTACACGTAGTATTGGTCGGCTGCGGAGCTCCATGTTCAACAATGAAACACTTGTGCATGCACCAGCAAATGTGCTCTTTCGGCAGAGATGCCAAGATTACTATCTATCCTACTTTGCAGAGCAGAAAAGCCTCCAAACCCCACGTTCTGTGAAGAATCCTGGACGTCTAACCACTTAGCACCTAGTGGTAGTTTCTCTGTTCTTCTACCACCTACCGTAGATGCTCATGAAACTAGCACATGAACATTCGACCAGTTTCTCCGTTTTCAAGTTACTCGTTCACACGCCCTGTGTAATAGTAAGCTGCTCTTTGTCACAGTCGCTTATGTCAATGGATTTCCCCATTTGCAGTCCAAATCTTCACTAGGCTGATGTTGCATCCGTCTCTGCACCACTTACATACCCTACTCACCGCGTCACGTGCATCAAACGTCTCGGTGAACAGTGTCCATAATGTTTTGGGTGTTTTGGCTGTTCAGTGTATACTCCACAAGCCATCTTACATTAGATTGGGGGGGGGGGGGGGTATTTCGTCCGTCACTGTCAGTGCCCACCCCCCTTCCCCGCCCCACAACTCCATCCTATTTTTCTGATACAGCCGTGAATCGTTCACGTGAAGGACGGCTGTTGGTAAGCTTCCGTAAGATCTCGTACGCGCTGACATAACTCGATTGAGCACGCTTGGGGGCCACTTGGAACGTCCAGTACGCTATTGTTAGAATCCTTGTCAGATAATACATGATCTTAGGGGGACCATTGTCAGAAAATAGGACAGGATTGGGCTACAACATCTGGACCATATTCTGTACACCAATCGAAGCAGAGTCCAAGAAAATTATAACGCAAAGGCTGGACCAGCAGGGTGTTAAATGTTACCTAGCAGCAGATTTAAATTTCAGATGTCCAATAGGTGTACGTTTGAACGGACAGCCTTTGTTTTGGTATGAACTCTTTTTATTTCGAAAACAAGCTATTATTTTCCAGTTTTATAGGGCTTATTGTTTCATTCGCTGATCGCCTATAAAGTAAGCTCCCACACGTCCGCCTATATGCAGTTAGTGCAAAACATTCTTTGAGCAGTTTAGTTGTTTCATAACTTGCTAGTCATGGCCGTCCTTGTGAGCATCGTTTATTGTCCGTCAACTCTGGTAAAGTACATATTTGACGTGGTAACGTATCGAGGCCCTCTTCTATTCCTTCTATAGCGTTTACAGACTTAAATTTCAGAACACTGGGCTTCATAGCACATTGAATTTTTAGTCAGAAATCATGCACAACTCTGCAGTCGTAATCATATGTGTACTCTCGTACACCTGTGGGATAAAGGCCGGCAGCTGTGGCCGAGCGGTTCTAGGCGCTTCAGTCCGGAACCACGCTGCTGCTACAGTCACAGGTTCGAATCCTGCCTCGGGCATGGATATGTGTGTGATGTCCTTAGGTTAGTTAGGTTTAAGTAGTCCTAAGTCTAGGGGACTGGCAGCGGCCTTGTCGCAGTGGATACACCGGTTCCCGTCAGATCACCGAAGTTAAGCGCTGTCGGGCGTGACCGGCACTTAGATGGGTGACCATCCGGGCCGCCATGAGCTGTTGGCATTTTTCTGGGTGCACTCAGCCTCGTGATGCCGACTGAGGAGCTACTCGACCGAATGGTAGCGGCTCCGGTCAAAGAAAACCATCATAACGACCGGGAGACCGGTGTGCTGACCACACGCCCCTCCTGTCCGCATCCTCAGCTGAGGATGACACGGCGGTCGGATGGTCCCGGTGGGTCACATGTGGTCTGATGACGGAGTGCTAAGTCTAGGGGACTGATGGCCTCAGATGTTAGGTCCCATAGTGCTTGGCGCCATTTGTAGGATAAAGTTACTTGTTCAAAATGTTCAAATGTGTGTGAAATCTTATGGGCTTAACTACTAAGGTCATCAGTCCCTAAGCTTACACACTATTTAACCTAAATTATCCTATAGACAAACACACACACCCATACCCGAGGGAGGACTCGAACATCCGCCGGGATCTGCCGCACAGTCCATGACTGCAGCGCCTTAGAGTTACTTGTTACTGTAGTGTGTTCCAACGTTAACATAATATCATTTTATAAATGATAGAGCGCAGCAGTCATTCGTCCTTTTTTTGCAGGTTTTATTACGCAAATCCATATTTCGGCTAGTGCCTAACCATTATCAATGCACTATTTTTTAATCTCGATGTACGTTAGTTCCCTGTTGTATTCAAAGAACTCTGACTGAAGCCTGATCAACAGGGAACTAACATGCATCGAGATTAAAAAATAGAATTTTTTAATCTCGATGCATGTTAGTTCCCTGTTGTTGATAATGACTAGGCACTAGCCGAAATCTGGATTTGTGTAACAAAACCTGCAAAAAAAAACAAAAAAAAAGAAAGGACGACTGATTGCTGCGCTCTATCATTTATAAATTACATAACAGTCGCTGTGTGCACCTACTTTCCTAATGGAAGGTAACTTGATGAACATAATATAATTTACCGGACGGAGTGGCCGTGCCGTTCTAGGCGTTACAGTCTGGAACCGAGCGACTGCTACGGTCGCAGGTCCGAATCCTTCTTCGGGCATGCATGTGTGTGAGGTCCTTAGGTTAGTTAGGTTTAATTAGTTCTAAGTTCTAGGCGACTGATGACCTCAGATGTTAATTCCCATAGTGCTCAGAGCCATTTGAGCCATAATATAATTTTATGTACCTAAACATAATAGATCGTTGAAATTATATCTTTTTGGAATATTTCATGTTCTGTACTGAATTACAGTGGTTGGTCAGGTATTCTGAGACTAGTACCATACGAAAATACACTCACCCCTAACATATAAAATATTAGTTTACTTCATTACGACAAAGAAAATTAAAATTTCTTAACTTTGTACAATCCATGTCCATAGGAATGTCATGAATATTTACAATCGTCTCTAAACTGATTCAGACAAAATTCAAGTCTCTTACTCAGAGTACATTTAACAATAACTTCCACAATGAGTTCTGCCTAACACATTATCACACAGGTGATGTACTAGAAGACGATACTGTTGTCTTATTCGATGATCGTTGGTTGGGCGGTCTTGTGCTCAGTCGTAAGCAAGCGAGCGGTTCCGGCGAAACGTTTGTAGGCGTGGCTGCGCCGGTGTCGGTCATTCGTCCATGCGGCATCCACCGATTACCTCTTCTTGTGATTGAGTTGCGAAGTATACAGTGTCAAAATGGACACAGAACAGAGCTAAAGCTCAATCCATCCAAAATCCAAGCCGAACTGCTTGGTCAGTCTTGGGTCATTGGCCCTAAAGGTCGGGAATTCCCACCATTTTTAATCCTAAATGAGAGAAATAACAACTTATCTCTCTCAGAAAAGCATCTATGAGTATTAAAATATGAAAATTTAAATTGCACTGAGAATGTATCTGCTATGTGCAAGAATGCTTCAGCAACTCTCCATGCTGTACAAAAATATAAAAATCCTTCCTTCTTGAACAGAGAAAGAAACTTATACATGTGCCTCTAATTTTTTCATTACACCGATGTTGCAATGAAAGGATTTCCTCAGGGAAACACACGGCGCCTGGAACTGGTTATGATCACCTTCGTTCATTAATACGTTATGTTCGACTCTTTGACCATATTTCACCATCATATGCACGGCCATCCTGGCTACGTGCGGACAGGGACAGAGATTTCCATACACGTCATCTCCTCTATTGTCTTACCAACGTACACTGCCCCTCATATCTCTCTGCGACGTCAACCCTCTTGTCTGAATAACATGGCAGAAACATCACCTCCCATCGCAGTAAAATCCCTTCCGTCCTACTTGATCACTCAGCCACTTTCTCGGCACTCTTTTCAGTAGCAGTCCTAGTCTGAAATAACCTCCGTCATTGTATTATGGAACTGACTAACATTTCCACCATCAAACAGATACTTAACGATATATCTACTGAGATAACAATAATAAGTACCATGGCCCCTCTGCACACTCGGTACTTCTTTGCATCCTTCATCCAAACTATATTTACCTCCTTTCCCAGTTTTCTTAGCTAGTGCAGTCTCCTAAAATTTTCTTTGCTGTATTAGAAAATAAGTATTTTAATTCTTTTATATTTACCGCTATTGTTATTATTATGATTATTATTATTATTATTATTATTATTATTTCTTCCCTTTCTCAGACGTTATGTCTGGTTAGAAATGGAAAGTGAAGCGGACCTTGATCAAGCGTGAATTCCTTTTAACTGTACGGTATATGTTACATTGCATTTAGGAACTTTCGGGTAATTGAACATGTATCAATAATTACAGATTTCTGTAGTTGTATATATACGTTTGGATGTAGCTGTATTGCTTGATGTACTGGTGGATATTGTGTGGTATGACTCCTGTAGTTGATAGTATAATTGGTATGATCTCAACTTTATCCTGATGCCACATGTCCTTGACTTCCCCAGCCAGTTGGATGTATTTTTCAATTTTTTCTCCTGTTTTCTTCTGTATATTTTTTGTATTGGGTATGGATATTTCGATTAGTTGTGTTAATTTCTTCTTTTTATTGGTGAGTATGATGTCAGGTTTGTTATGTGGCGTTGTTTTATCTGTTATAATCGTTCTGTTCCAGTATAATTTGTATTCATCATTCACCAGTATATTTTGTGGTGCATACTTGTTTGTGGGGACGCGTTGTTTTATTAATTTATGTTGTATGGCAAGTTGTTGTTGTATTATTTTTGCTGCATTGTCATGTCTTCTGGGGTATTCTGTATTTGCTAGTATTGTACATCCGCTTGTGATGTGACGTACTGTTTCTGTTTGCTGTTTGCAGAGTCTGCATTTATCTGTTGTGGTATTGGGATCTTTAATAATATGCTTGCTGTAATATCTGGTGTTTATTGTTTGATCCTGTATTGCAATCATGAATCCTTCTGTCTCACTGTATATATTGCCTTTTCTTAGCCATGTGTTGGATGCGTCTTGATTGATGTGTGGCTGTGTTAGATGATACGGGTGCTTGCCTTGTAGTGTTTTCTTTTTCCAATTTACTTTCTTCGTATCTGTTGATGTTATGTAATCTAAAGGGTTGTAGAAGTGGTTATGAAATTGCAATGGTGTAGCCAATGTATTTATATGAGTGATTGCTTTGTGTATTTTGCTAGTTTCTGCTCATTCTAGAAAGAATTTTCTTAAATTGTCTACCTGTCCATAATGTAGGTTTTTTATGTCGATAAATCCCCTTCCTCCTTCCTTTCTGCTTAATGTGAATCTTTCTGTTGCTGAATGTATGTGATGTATTCTATATTTGTGGCATTGTGATCGTGTAAGTGTATTGAGTGCTTCTAGGTCTGTGTTACTCCATTTCACTACTCCAAATGAGTAGGTCAATATTGGTATAGCATAAGTATATATAGCTTTTGTCTTGTTTCTTGCTGTCAATACTGTTTTCAATATTTTTGTTAGTCTTTGTCTATATTTTTCTATTAGTTCTTCTTTAATATTTGTATTATCTATTCCTATTTTTTGTCTGTATCCTAGATATTTATAAGCATCTGTTTTTTCCATCGCTTCTATGCAGTCACTGTGATTATCACATACGTAATCTTCTTGTTTAGTGAGTTTTCCCTTGACTATGCCATTTTTCTTACATTTGTCTGTTCCAAAAGCCATATTTATATCATTGCTGAATAATTCTGTTACCTTTAGTAATTGGTTGAGTTGTTGATTTGTTGCTGCCAGTAGTTTTAGATCATCCATGTATAGCAAATGTGTGATTTTGTGTTCGTATATTCCAGTAATATTATATCCATAATTTGTATTATTTAGCAAGTTGGATAGTGGGTTCAGAGCAAGGCAGAACCAGAAAGGACTTAATGAGTCTCCTTGGTATATTCCACGCTTAATCTGTACTGGCTGTGATGTGATATTACTTGAATTTGTTTCGGTATTAAGTGTGGTTTTCCAATTTTTCATTACTATGTTTAGGAACTGTATCAGTTCAGGATCTACTTTGTATATTTCCAATATTTGTAATAACCATGAGTGGGGTACACTATCAAAAGCTTTTTGGTAATCAATGTATGCGTAGTGTAGCGACCTTTGTTTAGTTTTAGCTTGATATGTCACTTCTGCATCTATTATCAGTTGCTCTTTACATCCTCGTGCTCCTTTGCAGCAGCCTTTTTGTTCTTCATTTATGATTTTGTTCGGTGTTGTATGTGTCATTAATTTCTGTTTAATCACTGAAGTTAATATTTTGTATATTGTTGGTAGGCATGTTATGGGGCGATATTTAGCTGGGTTCGCTGTGTCTGCTTGATCTTTAGGTTTCAGATATGTTATTCCGTGTGTAAGTGTATCAGGGAATGTGTATGGGTCTGCAATGTAACTGTTAAATAATTTAGTTAGATATGAATGTGTTGAGGTGAACTTCTTTAACCAGAAATTTGCTATTTTATCTTTTCCAGGGGCTTTCCAATTGTGAGTAGAATTAATTCCTCGGGTGACTTCATGTTGCAAAATTATCACTTCAGGCATTTGTGGTATCATCTTGTATGAGTCTTTTTCTGCTTGTATCCACTGTGCAAGTCTGTTATGTTGTACCGGGTTTGACCATATGTTGCTCCAGAAGTGTTCCATGTCTGTTATGTTTGGTGGATTGTTTATTTTAATGTGTGTGTTATCTATTGTCTGGTAAAATTTCTTTTGGTTTGTGTTGAATGTTTGGTTTTGTTTCCATCTATTTTCACTTTTTTTGTATCTTCTGAGTCGTTTGGCTAATGCTTGTAATTTCTGCTTCTTTTCGTCTAATTGCTCTGTTGCTTCTTGTTGTGAGATTTTACCTCACCTTTTTAGTTTTTTTTCCGCGATTTCATTTCTTATAAATTGTGTTAGCTGTCCGATGTCTTTTCTCAGTTTTTCTATTTTGATCTGTAGCCTGTGTTGCCATGCTGGTTTTGTTGGTTTCTTCTGTGTGTTGGTTGGTTCTGGTCTCTGCCTAGTGTGTTATTTAGTGTAGTGAGTGCTCCTATATAAACCAGTAGTTGTAACTCTTCCATAGTTGTGTTTTCATTTATTTTGTTGTGTATGATTGTGTTGATAGTTTTTATTGTTGTTTCGACTTGTGGGTTATTTGGTGGTCTATGCAAGAATGGTCTAATGTCTGTATTTGTGTCTTTGTATTCTATATATGTTAGCTGAAATTTTTCTTCTATATCTAACATCTGTGTCACTTTGTGTTCTATTTGTGCTTGTTCTGGTGGCTGTCTTAAGATTTCGTTTTCCTCTGATTGTTTAATTGGTGCATGTTGTTCTTTGTTTGTTTGCTCTGGGATGTTTGAGTCCATTACTGTATTTTCTTCTTCTTCTGATTGCACATTATTTTGTTCCAGTATTTGTTGTACTTGTTGTTTGATGTTTTCTAATTCTGACTGGAGTATCCTGTTATTTTTGATTATTACACAGATCTGATCAGCTAGTCTTTGTTCTGTTAAAAATTTTAATTCTGGGTATCTGGTAATAAATGTTGTGTATACTTGTGATCTGTATCCAGTTGTGTTGGTTCCTAAGTTCGTTGCCTGGTAATAACAGAACATGAGGTGTCGGTTAACTTCATCAGACCATATCATCCTCTGTCTATGTTTTCCTTCTAGGGTGGTTGCAGGAAGCATGTCCTGCAAAACACCTCTATTTGGATTTAAATCATTTTCCGTGTGGCTAGCAGTGTCGTTACCATTGTCGACGGGCATAGGGTTCAAGCGTCGTCCCCGACCATGACATCGCTTGCCCGAGGCTTCATTAGTTCTGTCCTGAACCAACTAATCACACTAAAACGAAGGTTAGCCCTATTAGTGTTTTGTTCTTTTCGTCGCATTTTACGACTGGCAGAACATACCACAGGGATTATTATTATTATTATTATCTTCACTTTCTCAGACGTTAAGTCCGGTTAAAAATGGAGTGACGCGGACCTTGATCAAGCGTCACTTCCTTTTAACTGTACGGTATGTGTTATATTGCATTTAGGAACTTTCGGGTAATTGAACATGTATCAATAATTACGGATTTCTGTAGTTGTATATATATGTTTGGATGTAGCTGTATTGCATTGATGTACTGGTGGATATTGTGT
Source organism: Schistocerca piceifrons (assembly GCF_021461385.2). Classification (NCBI taxonomy): domain Eukaryota; kingdom Metazoa; phylum Arthropoda; class Insecta; order Orthoptera; family Acrididae; genus Schistocerca; species Schistocerca piceifrons. Next base: position 486,001,553 of record NC_060143.1, on the reverse strand, counting down.
GGTATGACTCCTGTAGTTGATAGTATAATTGGTATGATGTCAACTTTATTCTGATGCCACATGTCTTTGACTTCCTCACCCAGTTGGATGTATCTTTCAATTTTTTCTCCTGTTTTCTATTGTATATTTGTTGTATTGGGTATGGATATTTCGATTAGTTGTGTTAATTTCTTCTTTTTATTGGTGAGTATGATGTCAGGTTTGTTATGTGGCGTTGTTTTATCTGTTATAATCGTTCTGTTCCAGTATAATTTGTATTCATCATTCTCCAGTACATTTTGTGGTGTATCCTTGTATCTAGGAACGGGTTGTTTTAAAAGTTTATGTTGTAAGGCAAGCTGTTGATGTTTTATTTTTGCGACATTGTCATGTCTTCTGGGGTATTCTGTATTTGCTAGTATTGTACATCCGCTTGTGATGTTGTGACTGTTTCTATTTGTTGTTTACAAAGTCTGCATTTATCCGTTGTGGTATTGGGATCTTTAATAATATGCTTGCTGTAATACCTGGTGTTTATTGTTTGATCCTGTATTGCAATCATGAATCCTTCTGTCTCACTGTATATATTGCCTTTTCTTAGCCATGTGTTGGATGCGTCTTGATCGATGTGTGGCTGCGTTAGATGATACGGGTGCTTGCCATGAAGTGTTTTCTTTTTCCAATTTACTTTCTTCGTATCTGTTGATGTTATGTGATCTAAAGGGTTGTAGAAGTGGTTATGAAATTGCAGTGGTGTAGCCGATGTATTTATATGAGTGATTACCTTGTGTATTTTGCTAGTTTCTGCTCGTTCTAGAAAGAATTTTCTTAAATTGTCTACCTGTCCATAATGTAGGTTTTTTATGTCGATAAATCCCCTTCCTCCTTCCTTTCTGCTTAATGTGAATCTTTCTGTTGCTGAATGTATGTGATGTATTCTATATTTGTGGCATTGTGATCGTGTAAGTGTATTGAGTGCTTCTAGGTCTGTGTTACTCCATTTCACTACTCCAAATGCGTAGGTCAATATTGGAATGACATAAGTATTTATAGCTTTTGTCTTGTTTCTTGCTGTCAATTCTGTTTTCAGTATTTTTTTTAGTCTTTGTCTATGTTTTTCTTTTAGTTCTTCTTTAATATTTGTATTATCTATTCCTATTTTTTGTCTGTATCCTAGATATTTATAGGCATCCTTTTTTTCCATCGCTTCTATGCAGTCGCTGTGGTTATCCAATATGTAATCTTCTTGTTTAGTGTGTTTTCCCTTGACTATGCTATTTTTCTTACATTTGTCTGTTCCAAAAGCCGTACTTATATCATTGCTGAATCCTTCTGTTATCTTTACTAATTGGTTGAGTTGTTGATTTGTTGCTGCCAGTAGTTAGATCATCCATGTATAGCAAATGTGTGACTTTGTGTGGGTATGTTCCAGTAATATTATATCCATAATTTGTATTATTTAGCATGTTGGATAGTGGGTTCAGAGCAAGGCAGAACCAGAAAGACTTAATGAGTCTCCTTGGTATATTCCACGCTTAATCTGTATTGGCTGTGATGTGATATTGAGAGGCACCCACTTGCCTTTCTCATACTGTGGCATCAAGCAGTCAGGCCTGCAAGATGTGTGGTTTGCCAAGCGAGTGGAATCTTCCTTAAATTTATCGAGCAACATGAATTCTCGTATCTTACTATTTAGTTACAAATTATCCTCCTGTATGAATAATACGCAACGGAAACACGCATCTGACTATCAGTGATTTATAGAACTCTGACTGTACACTACGCACTGGCAATACCACATTTACCTTTTGTCTTTGATTTAACGGCTTTTATATAAATTCGGGACATTACGATAACATACAATTTAATGAAAAAGGCCACCAATCTCTTTCTTTTCACTATTTGATTTATTCCTAAACACACAAATTCTACAACCTACAACAAAATCACATGAGAAATTCCGCCCAGTGGGCATGGCTTTACGTTAGTGAATCTCTATACTATGGTCTCGTAATCTATTTACCGCAACAGTGCACTCCCTGGATCGGATGGTGGATCTTTTATTATACCTCACACTTCGCCTCTCACAATAATCCTCACGAAACTTTCCTCCAGATCGAGCGATACAGAAGGAACAGGCATACCCACAAATCTTTCGAAACTACCTTGCTACTCCCATGCAAAACACACATACCCAAATTACAAGACATACACAACACAACAATATGAAATATTACACAAAGAACGGTTACAACTTCATCACTTTCCGCTTTCCCACTTCAATCAATATTTATCCCAGTTTCACACGACACTGCCCCACTTTGTAATTCTACTTTCCTACTGTGAACTCTGGAGATAAACGCACGTCTTCCTGTGCAATGCAAGCCAAGTGGCGTTGCTGGAAAAACGGCCGACTCACCTTGATTCTCTCTCAGAGTTTAAATTCAGCGTCACACGGAATGATATTTCTTAAATACTTCAACTTATGATACACACGCTATTTCTTAAATATTTCAGCTTATTGTACACACGCTATTAATTCTTAAATATTTCAGCTTATTGTACACACGCTATTAATTCTTAAATATTTCAGCTTAAGCTCACGGAAGTATCTCAACTTATAACTACACGTGGGCTCTTTGTGACCGTTGGTTTACTACAATCCCCTTAAAATTACCTGCCTCACTTTGTAATTTTCCCCACAAAAGGTCCTGTGAAAGAGAAAGTATTAATTCTAACTACTCTTAAATATTCCACATCCATACCATGCCTCCACTCTTTCATCACGGAGCACAACAAAAAAACAGGTCTTTACAGCAGAAGGTTCAGCGGCAGAGTGCTGAAACATGGCCGTATTCTGATTCTCTCGCACCTCTCTCGAAGTGGGAGAAGCACCTTGCTACCTTATTGGTCAGCCACATTTCAGACGCTCAAAGCTCTGGTAACTTCCATCTCTTTGGTCTCACCCAAGGTAGCCAAAGGATCGACTCAAAGATGATCATATATTCCGATTCACTATCTGTGGTTAGCAGACGACCATACATTCATTCCTTTCACAGATCTCACCAAACTGGATGTAGGGATTTATTTTGAGGGAGTGCACATGTGATCAATTAAATAAATAAATTGTCATTCTTTCCCACACTGGTATCCGGCTTTGCTGTGTTAATTGAACTTGAGTTACTTTTACACAAAAATGTGTTGTTCTGACAAGAATTTCGTACCTATTTTCAATGTTGGGCGGTACTGTACCCTTTCACCACCGGCTACCCATGCAGAAAAAAATGGCACGGTACTATCCTTGCAATGCGAGGGTAGTTCCGAACATTTTTTTTTTTTTTTTTTTTTTTTAGAAAACTGTATTAAAACAAACGTAGCAATTCATCAAAATAACCAGGAGGAGACCTTAGCCCCTGGTGACCTCAAATTGACGCACAAATGTTGTTACTTTACCAAATTGGCAGTTGTTGCATTATTGTACTCTCCACAATCCGGAGTAACGTACACATACAAATTTACAACAATCTACATGACAAATAAAACATCACATCATAGAAATGAAAAAATAATCTTGAGATAAAATTTTGCTTTAGTTACTGGGATCTTCGTTATTTTTATGAGTAATCCAAATTTCAATAATTCTAAAACAAATAAAAAATACTTTCTCTGGTGTCACACATATAGACGACAAGAACTTGCCTTTCGACTAGCCTTCGTTACACTTTAATGTGAAATGTCACCACTGTGATAATAAAAATAAGTGGCTTCAGTCAAAACACCAACAAGATTATTACTATGGACGACATCAAAATACATCAGTTAATTCCGATATTTGTTGTGCAATGCAAACTCTTGTCCCCTGTGACAATCTTACTGATCAATGCTACATGAACCGCTACGTTAGTATTACGCCACTGGCTTATAATTAGAGCATCATTGTACCAAATATTCTAATAAACCTGCTACGTGAACTAGATAACCCAGAACAGACAAAAAACAAACACTAACTATTCTAAACACAAATGTTGATGAAATACAATTACACTTGCTGTCCCTTCAGGAATGAAACACATAAAAAAAACATTTACACAATTACAAATACATTATTCCCTATCTTGCGAGTCACACGGAAACCTTTCATTCTGTGATTTTCTTGGGGTCAAAAAGTTGCTGATAGTTTTCCTAGAACCACTGTCTCGGTGCCAAAGCTCTCCCATGGTTACCCAGACGAAAGTCTTTGAGTCACTCAAATCGGCATTTTGAACACGCACTGAACAGTAAACTGTATCTCACATTAAACACAAATGTCATAGTCACTGTCAGAGTACCATCCACACGAATCTGTTCGTCCAAAAAAATGGCCCTACAACTACTATTACCCACGGTTCTGTCCTTTCAGTTCATGGTGTAATTAAAAGTCGTAAGTTTCAACAAACAGCACTTATTCCCGCACCAGTTCAAGAAATGTCTCCTACTACAGACGCAAATGTCAATGTCCCACTCTAGTTTCTTGCCTTCATACAATAATTGTTCACCAAACGACAACTGTCCTCTAAGTATACCAAGTGTCCCACATGCAATTCACAAAGCACACTTAACAAGTCACTGCCAAAAGTTTATGGATCCCACCATTCAGTGGTCAAGACAAAACAAAACGATCGTCCTGTCTGCTAAAGACAAAATCTTTTCCACCACTCACAACGTGGAAACACCAGTCCTTCACTTTCCACATTATGAAAAGTCGCAATCATCTTGTTTCACGGCTCCACAGTCCAGTACTAGTTATTAGCTGCTGGTAAAAAAAATGCTCGCCGGGCTCTGCCGCGCCTCGTCCATTCTGCAGTAGCGCCGCTGCGCGCGCCGTTGAGCAGAAGAAACCACCCGCTGTTGCTTCCGCGGGATACCTCCCCCAGTCGCAAGGGTGGCGGAACTCATGAATGGCCAGTGGTACGTGCGTGTCGCCCCAGGCCGTTGACCTGCTGTAGCGGGCGCGTGGAGTGTACCCCGTCCGACAGTGGAGTGGGGAGTGCCGCGGCTCTGTCGCCTGTCGCCATGGCATCGTCAGCTCGGCCCGCTAGCGGTATGGGCGTTACGACACCCAATCAGTTAGCCTTCCGTGCATCTCGCAACATTACAGACAAAAGGAAATTCTTACATTAAAATTATACACCCTAGTTTTCTACACATACAACATCAACATTTATCTCTTTTCTATAGACAGCCCACACTCGTGCTATTCATTGTACCTGTCGTCCCTCATACAAAACATGAAAGTGTAAAAAAAAAACAAAAGGAATAATAAACAATCTATACAGCTCATAATTACAACATCAAATAGTAGGCTACTCTAACATCCTATCACAGTGAAAGTATTAGAAACTTTATCCTAAAACTACAATATACAATGAACTTTTGTGCTTGTGACACACTGAAATTAATACCCCTTGAAAGTGTTCTAACAAAAAAATAAGAATAATCTACATAGCTCACAATTACCTACCACAGGTTATTAAATATTAAACTACTTTAACATCCTAACACAACAAACATTTTTAGAAACTGATGACTCTAAATCTACAACATACAATGCACCTTTGTGCTTGTGACAGATTGAAATTAATACCACTTGAAAGTGTTCTAACAAAAAAAATAAGAAATAATCTATGCAGCTCACAATTACCTACCACAGGTTATTAAATATTAAACTACTTTAACCTCCTAACACAAACATTTTAGAAACTGGTGACTCTATATCTACAACATACAATGCACCCTTGTGTTTGTGACAGACTGAAATTAGTATCTCTTCATACATTTTACATTTTATTATATATAACAACATTTCTAGGACATGTATGAACCATCCACATGATGTCTAATCCTGACCTGCCATCGAGGTTCATCCAAATCAAACAATACACAATAATGTTTTAGTTACAGATCGGTAGCATCTCCTTTACAGGAGTATGCGCATTGATCACCCTACTCTACGACTCTCACTCACCAGACATCACATTTTCCTTCTCATTCAATCCATTAATACACTAACAGAATAGGTCTAGAAGTCAGTTAACCTTAACACCACCACACTCACGACAACATACCATACCTTTGCTCCCTTATACTCAACCACATAACACATGAAGCTGTTCCGGAGATAGCTTTCCAGTCTCCGAATTCGTCCTTTCACTCTGGCACCTCTCTCCATCGGCTTACCTCCGCATTCACTTCATGCTAAATATCAACTTAGAATTGCGACATTTCATCTAAGAAACAAAAATACACAAATTATTCAACCTGCAAAATAACTGTACACATTCTTGGTACCGTTTTGATTAGTTATCCTGGTACCAGGCTTCAACAACAACAACAATAAATATTATTTTTGCCAAATCGCAAATGTTATGCTAAGAATTAGATCTTACACTTATATTACATCTTACGTCAGTGTTCCACAACGTTCACCATCTGGATCTCATACTCCCTTTATGTCCTTTCACATTGTGCAGTTGTCCTCATCTCTTCATTCGTATTTCGGCTCTCCGTCCGTCCATTACTCCATCATTTCCTGGTCTTCCTTCGCCATTCGCATCAATCTCTATTGCAGCATACACAGGTCTCTCTGTAACATACATCTAAGACATCTCCACATTATTCAATTCTACTCACCTTTATTTACCACTGTTTCATCACGTCGAATCTCTATCTATTAATCACACTGCTTCGCGTCGCTTCTTCCCTTACCTATCACCTTTATCCACTACTATTTATCACGTCGCTTCTCTATCTACCATCTTTATTCCCTCATAAATCATCACGTCGTTTCTGCTTGATCCTTATTCATACGACAAAAAATACGTACATACACCACTCTGTCGACTCCTGTTCATGACTCATTTGACCAGTCTATTCCGTCATACTTCCTGACATCCCGCCTGAAAATTCTTATGTTCGATTTGACCCTGCACAACGTTACACACCACAAATAAATACACTGACTATCTACCATAAATTGCCTACTTTAGATCTATCCTTAACTTTTCCATAATTTGATGTTAGAAATGTGATGAAGCCCACGAGACTGTTTTCCCTTGATCGTCTCAATCAGTACAGCATTTTCATGGACAATCCGCCTCGCTGTGAATGGTCCACTATAAAGAATTTGCTAGTTAGGAATCTAAGCTTACATGAAAATTAAATGTATGCAGAGAATATACAAGCTGGGAGAAATGGGACAGCCCAAGTGTTAGAAACTTTGGTGCTAGTAGCCTCTTTCACTAACACCAGAATCCGAACAACCATACACAGCACCTAATTATAACTGTCACCACGACTATGACATACTATAGATCAGATGGCATCTAATTTAAAAACTTCGATCACATTACTGATGTTACCTGTAACTGCAGTATAAACATACCCTATTCCATACAGATCACAATGTTTACTTTTTACATTACGTGTTAAGTACCTGCAATAGTAAAATCGCAGTAATTATACTGGACTCCTTGGCATTATTACATAACATTTTAGCAACTGGTTTCTTTGAAGAAACAGTTCTTTTACTTTACAGTTCGAAATAAAAATTTGCAAATTTTGCTCTGAGAGACCAGCCTAACAGATGCCATTACTGGTGTTTTACTCTCTGATCAGAAGTATGGTATTTGCATTCCTACATATCAGTAGAGTATGTCTGCTACATAGACAATTTTCAGTGCCAGCTGCATGTGTTTTAAGGCAAGATGCTAAGGGCTGATATGTTGGATTTGTTTCTCCTATCCATCAATCTATTACGACAAGAAAGAAATACCAGGATTCCATGCTCTCCTGTCATTCTGATAGTTTCTGCCGTTCCTATCCTCGACTCTGTCTGACCTATGAGTCGTGTCTCCGTTCACGATATTGCTCTCATTACCCAATTCTTGTAACAAGTGCTGAAATGACGCAGAATCGTCTAAGCCTCTGCCTGCTATCACTATATCTCTGCGCAATTTCACTGGCAACTTCGCTCTACAGATCCTAATGAGCTCCCCAGGTTCGTATGTCACATCCAAATACCTATTTCGTCTAAGGATTTCCTGATAGCACGACACTGGATCTCTTATACCACCTTCGTTACCATTTCGCATCATCAATATGCTTTGCGTAACCTGGTCCTGCTTACTTTGCGACCAGAATTCATTTAAATAGCTACTACAGTCTTTAATAACTTCCTGCATTTTCGCTCTAGCCTCGTCCCTCAAATGGTTATACACAAACTTCGTTTTGAGGAGCAGTCCCCACGATGAAGGTAATGAATCTTGAAATTGAGACAGCCTTGGACTATACCCAGTTGAGTCTACCACCTGTTTTATCCGACACAACCGTTCTTCTGACTCTGTGAATTCGTCTTGCTCTTTCTGCCTATTTTCGCTTTTCGAGTTTATCTCAATCTCCCTCTCCACTCTACCTGGTGATGTGTCACCTTCGCTGCTGCACGCTAATTGCAACTGTGCTAGTTCTTCACTATGTTTCCTACTTATTACTAATTCCGCCTCTTTAAGCTGTATAGCGATTGTATCTCCCCCTGGTTGGCATAAACTTCTCGCTGCGTACTGTCAGAGCCTGTCTCGCCTCTTATACTAATCTTTTCTACCTCTGCACTAATCGTATTCATTCTGACCACAACTTCTTTGATTCGCTCATCCGGCAACACGTCCCTACGTTCTGTAATATCGCTCTCTATTGCCCTTATTCGTACCTCCAAATTATTGGCTTTTTCTTTCACAGCATCCTGTACTTGCTTCGACGCACCCAGATTCTCCTCCCCCTCATCTAACCGATTATTAACTGCGGGCAGACGCTCATTGATAACTGCGTGTAGCTTCCTCATTGCCTCTTTATTTCCCTTATCAATTGCCTCCAATCTTTCCTTATTTGCTTCCAATCTCTCCTTAGTCTCCCTATCTCTCTCCTTAGCCTCCCTATCTCTCTCCTTATTCTCCCTATCTCTCTCCTTATTCTCCCTATCTCTCTCCTTATTATCTCTACTGATTGCTTCTAATCTTTCGTTAGTTGCTTCAAATCTTTCCTTAGTCTCCCTATTCATCGCTTTATTATCTCTACTCATCGCTTCTAATCTTTCGTTAGTCTCCCTACTCATCGCTTGTAAAAACTGCAGTATCACATCGTTATTTCCTACTTTCGACGCGCTCACCTCGTTCGCCTGAGAAACGGTAGCTTCGCTAAGGGTAGCTTCACTTTCACTGAATACCTGACCTAGTCCCGAGCCCGCGTCGTCGGGAAAAGCCCGCGTTTGTGGACAAAGCCCGCCGCATAAAGGTTCCCCTTGCAGCGGTCCACTGAACAATACAGCCCCTTCGGAGCGTTTATCTTTCTCGCTCATTAACCCATGGTCAACAGCTACTTCCTGCTGCACTGCTACGTCCACCCCAGAATCGCTATTCTCCATGGTGGCTACACTTTTCGACTGCGACCTAGTTACTACGGACATTACGCAAAAAAAAATTATGAAACGATCTTCCAGCCTTGTGCGATATAGCAATTAATTACATAAAATAAAATAAAAGATCCTCACCAATCCAGAAAGAATTTGCAAACAGAAAAAATTTTACTTCTTAACGCTATCACAATACATTCCATAAAAAAAATCTTAACAGCAAACCCTAACAACAAAATATCCTAACAAAAACGATCCTGGCAAAGGAATCCTGGCAACAAATTAAATATCCAGGTAACAAAATTATCGTGGCAAAAAACGGAATCCTGGCAACAAATTAAATATCCTGGTAACAAAATTATCGTGGCAAAAAACGGAATCCTGGCAACAAATTAAATATCCAGGTAAAATTATCGTGGCAAAAAATGGAATCCTGGCAACAAATTAAATACCCAGGTAACAAAATTATCGTGGCAAAAAAAAAAAACGGAATCCTGGCAGGGTCGAAATTATGAGAGGCACCCACTTGCCTTTCTCATACTGTGGCATCAAGCAGTCAGGCCTGCAAGATGTGTGGTTTGCCAAGCGAGTGGAATCTTCCTTAAATTTATCGAGCAACATGAATTCTCGTATCTTACTATTTAGTTACAAATTATCCTCCTGTATGAATAATACGCAACGGAAACACGCATCTGACTATCAGTGATTTATAGAACTCTGACTGTACACTACGCACTGGCAATACCACATTTACCTTTTGTCTTTGATTTAACGGCTTTTATATAAATTCGGGACATTACGATAACATACAATTTAATGAAAAAGGCCACCAATCTCTTTCTTTTCACTATTTGATTTATTCCTAAACACACAAATTCTACAACCTACAACAAAATCACATGAGAAATTCCGCCCAGTGGGCATGGCTTTACGTTAGTGAATCTCTATACTATGGTCTCGTAATCTATTTACCGCAACAGTGCACTCCCTGGATCGGATGGTGGATCTTTTATTATACCTCACACTTCGCCTCTCACAATAATCCTCACGAAACTTTCCTCCAGATCGAGCGATACAGAAGGAACAGGCATACCCACAAATCTTTCGAAACTACCTTGCTACTCCCATGCAAAACACACATACCCAAATTACAAGACATACACAACACAACAATATGAAATATTACACAAAGAACGGTTACAACTTCATCACTTTCCGCTTTCCCACTTCAATCAATATTTATCCCAGTTTCACACGACACTGCCCCACTTTGTAATTCTACTTTCCTACTGTGAACTCTGGAGATAAACGCACGTCTTCCTGTGCAATGCAAGCCAAGTGGCGTTGCTGGAAAAACGGCCGACTCACCTTGATTCTCTCTCAGAGTTTAAATTCAGCGTCACACGGAATGACATTTCTTAAATACTTCAACTTATGATACACACGCTATTTCTTAAATATTTCAGCTTATTGTACACACGCTATTAATTCTTAAATATTTCAGCTTATTGTACACACGCTATTAATTCTTAAATATTTCAGCTTAAGCTCACGGAAGTATCTCAACTTATAACTACACGTGGGCTCTTTGTGACCGTTGGTTTACTACAATCCCCTTAAAATTACCTGCCTCACTTTGTAATTTTCCCCACAAAAGGTCCTGTGAAAGAGAAAGTATTAATTCTAACTACTCTTAAATATTCCACATCCATACCATGCCTCCACTCTTTCATCACGGAGCACAACAAAAAAACAGGTCTTTACAGCAGAAGGTTCAGCGGCAGAGTGCTGAAACATGGCCGTATTCTGATTCTCTCGCACCTCTCTCGAAGTGGGAGAAGCACCTTGCTACCTTATTGGTCAGCCACATTTCAGACGCTCAAAGCTCTGGTAACTTCCATCTCTTTGGTCTCACCCAAGGTAGCCAAAGGATCGACTCAAAGATGATCATATATTCCGATTCACTATCTGTGGTTAGCAGACGACCATACATTCATTCCTTTCACAGATCTCACCAAACTGGATGTAGGGATTTATTTTGAGGGAGTGCACATGTGATCAATTAAATAAATAAATTGTCATTCTTTCCCACACTGGTATCCGGCTTCGCTGTGTTAATTGAACTTGAGTTACTTTTACACAAAAATGTGTTGTTCTGACAAGAATTTCGTACCTATTTTCAATGTTGGGCGGTACTGTACCCTTTCAATATTATTTGAATTTGTTTGGATATTAAGTGTGGTTTTCCAATTTTTCATTACTATGTTTAGGAACTGTGTCAATTTAGGGTCTACTTTGTATATTTCCAATATTTGTAATAACCATGAGTGGGGTACACTATCAAAAGCTTTTTGGTAATTAATGTATGCGTAGTGTAGCGACCTTTGTTTAGTTTTAGCTTGATATGTCACCTCTGCATCTATTATCAGTTGCTCTTTACATCCTCGTGCTCCTTTGCAGCAGCCTTTTTGTTCTCCATTTATGATTTTGTTCTGTGTTGTATGTGTCATTAATTTCTGTTTAATGACTGAAGTTAATATTTTGTATATTGTTGATAGGCATGTTATGGGGCGATATTTAGCTGGGTTCGCTGTGTCTGCTTGATCTTTAGGTTTCAGATATGTTATTCCATGTGTAAGTGTATCAGGGAATGTGTATGGGTCTGCAATGTAACTGTTAAATAATTTAGTTAGATGTGAATGTGTTGAAGTGAACTTCTTTAACCAGAAATTTGCTATTTTATCTTTTCCAGGGGCTTTCCAATTGTGAGTAGAATTAATTGCTCGGGTGACTTCATGTTGCAAAATTATCACTTCAGACATTTGTGGTATCATCTTCTATGAGTCTTTTTCTGCTTGTATCCACTGTGCAAGTCTGTTACGTTGTACCGGGTTTGACCATATGTTGCTCCAGAAGTGTTCCATGTCTGTTATGTTTGGTGGATTGTTTATTTTAATGTGTATGTTATCTATTGTCTGGTAAAATTTCTTTTGGTTTGTGTTGAATGTTTGGTTTTGTTTCCTTCTATTTTCACTTTTTTTGTATCTTCTGAGTCGTTTGGCTAATGCTTGTAATTTCTGCATCTTTTCGTCTAATTGCTCTGTTGCTTCTTGTTGTGAGATTTTACCTAACCTTTTTAGTTTTTTTTCCGAGATTTCATTTCTTATAAATTGTGTTAGCTGTCCGATGTCTTTTCTCAGTTTTTCTATTTTGATCTGTAGCCTGTGTTGCCATGCTGGTTTTGTTGGTTTCTTCTGTGTGTTGGTTGGTTCTGGTCTCTGCCTAGTGTGTTATTTAGTGTAGTGAGTGCTCCTATATAAACCAGTAGTTGTAACTCTTCCATAGTTGTGTTTTCATTTATTTTGTTGTGTATGATTGTGTTGAGAGTTTTTATTGTTGTTTCGACTTGTGGGTTATTTGGTGGTCTATGCAAGAATGGTCTAATGTCTGTATTTGTGTCTTTGTATTCTATATATGTTAGCTGAAATTTTTCTTCTGTATCTAACATCTGTGTCACTTCGTGTTCTATTTGTGCTTGTTCTGGTGGCTGTCTTAAGATTTCGTTTTCCTCTGATTGTTTAATTGGTGCGTGTTGTTCTTTGTTTGTTTGCTCTGGGATGTTTGAGTCCATTACTGTATTTTCTTCTTCTTCTGATTGCACATTATTTTGTTCCAGTATTTGTTGTACTTGTTGTTTGATGTTTTCTAATTCTGACTGGAGTATCCTGTTATTTTTGATTATTACACAGATCTGATCAGCTAGTCTTTGTTCTGTTAAAAATTTTAATTCTGGGTATCTGGTAATAAATGTTGTGTATACTTGTGATCTGTATCCAGTTGTGTTGGTTCCTAAGTTCGTTGCCTGGTAATAACAGAACATGAGGTGTCGGTTAACTTCATCAGACCATATCATCCTCTGTCTATGTTTTCCTTCTAGGGTGGTTGCAGGAAGCATGTCCTGCAAAACACCTCTATTTGGATTTAAATCATTTTCCGTGTGGCTAGCAGTGTCGTTACCATTGTCGACGGGCATAGGGTTCAAGCGTCATCCCCGACCATGACATCGCTTGCCCGAGGCTTCATTAGTTCTGTCCTGAACCAACTAATCACACTAAAACGAAGGTTAGCCCTATTAGTGGTTTGTTCTTTTCGTCGCATTTTACGACTGGCAGAACATACCACAGGGATTATTATTATTATTATTATCTTCACTTTCTCAGACGTTAAGTCCGGTTAAAAATGGAGTGACGCGGACCTTGATCAAGCGTCACTTCCTTTTAACTGTACGGTATGTGTTATATTGCATTTAGGAACTTTCGGGTAATTGAACATGTATCAATAATTACGGATTTCTGTAGTTGTATATATATGTTTGGATGTAGCTGTATTGCATTGATGTACTGGTGGATATTGTGTGGTATGACTCCTGTAGTTGATAGTATAATTGGTATGATGTCAACTTTATTCTGATGCCACATGTCTTTGACTTCCTCACCCAGTTGGATGTATCTTTCAATTTTTTCTCCTGTTTTCTATTGTATATTTGTTGTATTGGGTATGGATATTTCGATTAGTTGTGTTAATTTCTTCTTTTTATTGGTGAGTATGATGTCAGCATTGTTATGTGGCGTTGTTTTATCTGTTATAATCGTTCTGTTCCAGTATAATTTGTATTCATCATTCTCCAGTACATTTTGTGGTGTATCCTTGTATCTAGGAACGGGTTGTTTTAAAAGTTTATGTTGTAAGGCAAGCTGTTGATGTTTTATTTTTGCGACATTGTCATGTCTTCTGGGGTATTCTGTATTTGCTAGTATTGTACATCCGCTTGTGATGTTGTGACTGTTTCTATTTGTTGTTTACAAAGTCTGCATTTATCCGTTGTGGTATTGGGATCTTTAATAATATGCTTGCTGTAATACCTGGTGTTTATTGTTTGATCCTGTATTGCAATCATGAATCCTTCTGTCTCACTGTATATATTGCCTTTTCTTAGCCATGTGTTGGATGCGTCTTGATCGATGTGTGGCTGCGTTAGATGATACGGGTGCTTGCCATGAAGTGTTTTCTTTTTCCAATTTACTTTCTTCGTATCTGTTGATGTTATGTGATCTAAAGGGTTGTAGAAGTGGTTATGAAATTGCAGTGATTTAGCCGATGTATTTATATGAGTGATTACCTTGTGTATTTTGCTAGTTTCTGCTCGTTCTAGAAAGAATTTTCTTAAATTGTCTACCTGTCCATAATGTAGGTTTTTTATGTCGATAAATCCCCTTCCTCCTTCCTTTCTGCTTAATGTGAATCTTTCTGTTGCTGAATGTATGTGATGTATTCTATATTTGTGGCATTGTGATCGTGTAAGTGTATTGAGTGCTTCTAGGTCTGTGTTACTCCATTTCACTACTCCAAATGCGTAGGTCAATATTGGAATGGCATAAGTATTTATAGCTTTTGTCTTGTTTCTTGCTGTCAATTCTGTTTTCAGTATTTTTGTTAGTCTTTGTCTATGTTTTTCTTTTAGTTCTTCTTTAATATTTGTATTATCTATTCCTATTTTTTGTCTGTATCCTAGATATTTATAGGCATCCTTTTTTTCCATCGCTTCTATGCAGTCGCTGTGGTTATCCAATATGTAATCTTCTTGTTTAGTGTGTTTTCCCTTGACTATGCTATTTTTCTTACATTTGTCTGTTCCAAAAGCCGTACTTATATCATTGCTGAATCCTTCTGTTATCTTTACTAATTGGTTGAGTTGTTGATTTGTTGCTGCCAGTAGTTAGATCATCCATGTATAGCAAATGTGTGACTTTGTGTGGGTATGTTCCAGTAATATTATATCCATAATTTGTATTATTTAGCATGTTGGATAGTGGGTTCAGAGCAAGGCAGAACCAGAAAGACTTAATGAGTCTCCTTGGTATATTCCACGCTTAATCTGTATTGGCTGTGATGTGATATTATTTGAATTTGTTTGGATATTAAGTGTGGTTTTCCAATTTTTCATTACTATGTTTAGGAACTGTGTCAATTTAGGGTCTACTTTGTATATTTCCAATATTTGTAGTAACCATGAGTGGGGTACACTATCAAAAGCTTTTTGGTAATTAATGTATGCGTAGTGTAGCGACCTTTGTTTAGTTTTAGCTTGATATGTCACCTCTGCATCTATTATCAGTTGCTCTTTACATCCTCGTGCTCCTTTGCAGCAGCCTTTTTGTTCTCCATTTATGATTTTGTTCTGTGTTGTATGTGTCATTAATTTCTGTTTAATGACTGAAGTTAATATTTTGTATATTGTTGATAGGCATGTTATGGGGTGATATTTAGCTGGGTTCGCTGTGTCTGCTTGATCTTTAGGTTTCAGATATGTTATTCTATGTGTAAGTGTATCAGGGAATGTGTATGGGTCTGCAATGTAACTGTTAAATAATTTAGTGAGATGTGAATGTGTTGAAGTGAACTTCTTTAACCAGAAATTTGCTATTTTATCTTTTCCAGGGGCTTTCCAATTGTGAGTAGAATTAATTGCTCGGGTGACTTCATGTTGCAAAATTATCACTTCAGACATTTGTGGTATCATCTTCTATGAGTCTTTTTCTGCTTGTATCCACTGTACAAGTCTGTTACGTTGTACCGGGTTTGACCATATGTTGCTCCAGAAGTGTTCCATGTCTGTTATGTTTGGTGGATTGTTTATTTTAATGTGTATGTTATCTATTGTCTGGTAAAATTTCTTTTGGTTTGTGTTGAATGTTTGGTTTTGTTTCCTTCTATTTTCACTTTTTTTGTATCTTCTGAGTCGTTTGGCTAATGCTTGTAATTTCTGCTTCTTTTCGTCTAATTGCTCTGTTGCTTCTTGTTGTGAGATTTTACCTAACCTTTTTAGTTTTTTTTCCGAGATTTCGTTTCTTATAAATTGTGTTAGCTGTCCGATGTCTTTTCTCAGTTTTTCTATTTTGATCTGTAGCCTGTGTTGCCATGCTGGTTTTGTGGGTTTCTTCTGTGTGTTGGTTGGTTCTGATCTCTGCCTAGTGTGTTATTTAGTGTAGTGAGTGCTCCTATATAAACCAGTAGTTGTAACTCTTCCATAGTTGTGTTTTCATTTATTTTGTTGTGTATGATTGTGTTGATAGTTTTTATTGTTGTTTCGACTTGTGGGTTATTTGGTGGTCTATGCAAGAATGGTCTAATGTCTGTATTGGTGTCTTTGTATTCTATATATGTTAGCTGATATTTTTCTTCTGTATCTAACATCTGTGTCACTTCGTGTTCTATTTGTGCTTGTTCTGGTGGCTGTCTTTAGATTTCGTTTTCCTCTGATTGTTTAATTGGTGCGTGTTGTTCTTTGTTTGTTTGCTCTGGGATGTTTGAGTCCATTACTGTATTTTCTTCTTCTTGTGATTGCACATTATTATGTTCCAGTATTTGTTGTACTTGTTGTTTGATGTTTTCTAATTCTGACTTGGGTATCCTGTTATTTATGATTATTACACGGATCTGATCAGCTACTCTTTGTTCTGTTAAAAATTTTAATTCTGGGTATCTGGTAATAAATGTTGTGTATACTTGTGATCTGTATCCAGTTGTGTTGGTTCCTAGGTTTGTTGCCTGGTAATAACAACATGAGGTGTCGATTAACTTCATCTGACCATCTCATCCTCTGTCTTTGTTTTCCTTCTAGGGTGGCTGCAGGAAGCATGTCCTGCAAAACACCTCTATTTGGATTTAAATCATTTTCCAGTTGGCTAGCAGTGTCGTTACCATTGTGGGCGGGCATAGGGTTCAAGCGTCGTCCCCGACCATGATGGTGCTTGTCCGAGGCTTCTTTAGTTCTGTCCTGTACCAACTAATCACACTAAAAAGGGGATTAGCCCTATTAGTGGTTTGTTCTTTTCGTCGCCTTTTACGACTGGCAGAACATACCGAAGGCCTATTCTTTTCCCGGGCCTCCACGGGGATTATTATTATTATTATTATTATTGTTAGTGTTATTTTTATTCGAATCAGCAGTAGTAGATATGCTGCCAGTATTAATGTTATTAGCCCTTAGTCAGTACTATTTACTCACATTGTCTCTACAGACACTAACATAGTTTTGTTACTATTTGTCGTATTGAAATTATTGTTATTTCTCAGGTAACTAAGATGTAAAAGACAAATTGTATGTGTGAAACCCTGGTCCGATATAAGAGAAGGTCTAAAGTCCCTAATTTGATTAGGTTGAATAAATATTGACGTCCCATTGTTTATTCGCGGCTTGCTGAGCATTTCCCACGCAGTCCAATATTATTCATGTCTGTTCACAATAATTGGTATATACTGAACTACATACTGTGGATCTATGTGAGTGGTATTAATGAGTGTTCATGAGCGTCCGTTGAGACGCGTGAGGTGATGAAGAGGAAAGAGAGTCACGAAAATGTATATACTGCGACACAAGTACGAATGAGCTTGAAAGGCGTCAGCTTCGGCATGAAGACCTCTCGCACAGCGTATTCTTTCGTGCTACGACACTTGTTAGACTCACAGATCTGTAATCACTTATTTGTCTGCCAGAGCAAAGCATCTCAAAGCAAAAACTTGAAGGGACGAGCGTGCATCGACAGACTCCAGCCAATTAGAATGCTGGACGGGATGTTTCACTTTCGAAAGACTTGTTGGTTCGGTAGAGGTAGACACTTCCAATCCTTTTGCCGATAAGACGACCTGTACCAAAGTCCTCGTAGTATGGACGTTTTGTGATCGAAAGATGGACCCTATCAAACGATTTCACTCTGGACTACGCAACGATGTTACTGGCTTCACACATTTATTCTGCATATACGTAATTGTAAATTACGTGATCTTTCAGATCTGGGACAATCAAGTCTCTTTTCGCTTCAGATTTTGCAGTCGTAGTTTGCTTGAGAAATTTAGGTATTCTTTAGAATGTGTTGGGATCAATATCCACTTCTAATTTTATCATCCAAGTCTTAAGTAACTTAGCTTAATGTTTTTAGAAGACAATACTTCGGAATTTATCCAAACAGCCTCTTTTTCTTTTGTCAGTCATGTGCGATGAGGATGTAAAGCATTTGGTCTGCTGAATTGGATTTATTAATAAAGCGTGTTACCCTGTGTGTGAACTTTGACCATTAAATTCAGTTTGAGTACAGTTGAGATGTTACGAAACTGTGGCAATTAGGGGTACGTATCTGTGGAGACGAAGTCATAGAGTTAATTTCTGCCACCACACAAGCGCGGAATTTTTCCGGATTATTAGGTGGTGAACCGCACAGGTGGCAAAATCATTAGTCTTGCACAAACCGTATTTGTGAATGTTCGTCACATACATAGTGGCATGACGTTTACAGTGAGAATTATTTCAGTTTTGTCTTGCTTAACCTCCATTCTTCTGTTGTATTCTGCCCAAGTCCTGGCCGCTCCGAAACTTAGTCATCACAGTCAGATTGTTTACTTACATGCACGTCGGATTCAATGTAAAGCGTTAACATTTCAGGACATAAAACCAGAGGCAAAACTCCCAGGTTAAGGTTAATTAAAGAACGGTTTAGGTTAATTAATGGAGAGCAGGCCTTCGAGTTATAGCTACCGTAACATACTAGCGCGGAATTTAGCTGTGTGTCTGTTTATCTTTGGCTGCTCTGAAATACGGCCTCTGTGAGAGCTATCTGTTGTGTGCGCATATTTGCGGGAACGATGTCCACAGTGGCCATTAAGTTCAATGACTGTACTGTGTACCATGTGTAGCTTCTCACATAGTCGTTAACCCCATCCGAGATAAGGTAGAGACAGAACAGGGCTGAGTGTTTGTATGTGAAACAGTGTATTAGAGTAAACGTAAAACCGATATTGAAATTAACGTGGAAAGCGTTACAGCGGCCACTGGCGTAATGTACCGCTGGTACACGACCCCCGAAAAGTTGTATCTTTCCATACCCATTCCATCCATCTAAAAAAGACTGTTACGGCTTAGTGTGATAATGGAAGACACAACCGCAAGCGTATCATTCAAAACGTCTATAAAACATTTTATTTGTATTCACGCGAGTTACAACTGGTTGTTGGAAATTGGGATAAAAACAGAGAAGTCACAAATGATATAAAGCGTTACTAAATCGCAAACATTTCCGTCGAACTCTAATAAAAATTACTAAAATAAAATTCTTTTTCCTGTATTTTTCGTATTTTTTGCTTTTGATAGTTTTGGGTGAAGGGAGCTGCTGTTAGGGATCTACAATAACTTATACCTCGATTTTTTCGTTACATAGGTCAACAATGAAGACCTGACTGATATGGATACGGTATTTATTGCATATTCTTGGATGTAAAAAAAGGAATATGGCATTCAAAATGCTTCGTTACCTCTTACTTCTAAGATACCCTACATAACTATTTTTCACAACATGTAAGCGTGGGGCGCTTGATTATGCTAAAACACAAATGTATATCTTATTTAGTTCACTATATATACCTTCTTTGATTTCATTATCTGTTTGCAAATTGCTTGTAGTGAAACTAAAAATGTCTTTTTGTTGCTTCATTTTCAGTTTGTGAGTAGACACCGTTAAAAAAGCCGTAATATACCGAAAATACGAAAACCACTCTGGCCAGTGCTGCTTTATCTGTGTAAATGTGACACTTGCCATCCACAAACGGCTTATTACTTCTCTGTTGAAAATAGCTTACCACCGTTATTTTGGTATGAAGATGGATGATCTAGACGAGCTATGGACATCTCATGTTGCGGCAACTCCTGTTTTGAAAATTTACGTATCTGTATCAGTAAAATTAGACGTTCAGTGCTCTTTCACATCCCTCTGATCTGGAGGGAACCCAGCAGTTTTGCAGGTAACTGGTACTGCTGCTTGGTACTTGCTATTAACGAAGGTCTATAAAGGAAGAAGAAGTTGAACTCTACAAAACCCAGCCTCGCGTCAGCTATCCGCCCAGTTCGACAATGGGATCATCTGCCTGTACTGAATCCACCAGGAGAAAGCGGAGGAAACATCCCAGTCAATAGCCTATGCCCTGCCACTAGGGAATAAGGAATTATCTTTTAACACGTGTTTGCGAAACCTCGGCTCTTCAGTACAGAATGTCAAATCAAACACCTTTCAGCCGTCTACATTTTCCAATTGTTGTTTTGTTGGGCTACTAATTGCGGCGATATATTACCCCTTCTTCAAGCCCCTGCGTACAGACAGCAAAACATTGGCTCTGAGCACTATGGGACTTAACATCGGAGGTCATCAGTCCCCTAGAACTCAGAAGTACTTAAACCTAACTAACCTAAGGATATTATACACATCCATGCCCGAGGCAAAATTCGAACCTACGACCGTAGCGGTCGCGCGGTTCCAGACTGAAGCCCCTAGAACCGCTCGGTCAGAACGGCCGGCGTACAGACAACATTGGTATCTGTATGAAAAACGTAATAAAAGGGGCGGTACAAGTCTTAAAGTTAGTAGTAACATGTAGTAACATATAACAATACCAAATTGTACAGCCAGCAATATCAAGATAAAGATGAAATAAGGAATAAAATAAGAGTTGCACACTGTTATTAATATAAACTAGGGAACAAAATATATGAGTCACGTAATCGTAAAAAAGAACCTACTAAATGGAGGTCAATATTGCATGCTATGCATGGATAATCAACGTTTAATGCTAACATCAATATCCATGAAACATATCAGATCAAGTATAGTCATCTACTGATAAGTACAAACTGAAGATAAAACATTTAATTATATGTTGTCATATAGTAGTAAAACATATATCCCTTAGGGGAGGTCAACTCCATGACTATCTGTAGCATCATGTTCCATGTACTAATAATAACTAGTAGAACAAGAATATAAAGTTACACCAATACCGTATATCAGTCACAGATTCATAAGGTGCCACTTATTAAGAAAAGCATTTTTAATGAACCAAACTATGAGTCTAATGTAATATACTATACCGAATTCTCACTGTGCAGTAAGTATTGGAATAATCAACGTTATCACGAAAGTGATAACTCATCTGGTAAGCAGGCGTGTTGCTGGGTGATATACCAAATCATAAGCTATGAAATAAGTCGAAGGAAGAGTACTGCAATACATACGCAGGATATTAGAAATACACTCATTTCAATCAGAACAACCAAAGACACGTACGTCTATATTTCATCTAGCCCTTACGCAGGGGAAGGTAAAGGATAGTATGACCAGAAAAACCATCAGAAAGCATTTGTCAGAGTATACCACACAATGTGTACTATGTCAGTCAGTTGGTACCTTCATGAGCAGATGGTTAATTGAGAATATGTATATCAAGGAATATACCACAACATTATGTCGGGGATTATCAAGGCATTAGAGGTACAGGTGTACAGTCTGAACAAACACTCACGTCAAGTAAAAAAAAGTTGTAGTTGCGTGAAAACGAACACTCGTCATGTACCATGAAAGCAATGTAAAGAGGAAGAACTCACAACGGTAACACAGTAATGACAACAAGTATAGTGTAGCAGCCATCATGATTAGGCCTTGAAGAATGAAGGTAAGAAAGTAAATACGTCAAGGCAACGTTAAATTGGTCATACAGGACTTGTCAAAAAACTAGAAAGGAACAAAAAACTAACAACACCTATGCTATCTCGAGAATAGTAACTTCACGATCGTACTGTAGCCTAGAAAAATGACGTTACAAACCAAGTAAGGAATACGTGTATTCCTGTTCATGTAGAACATCAGTAATACGGTATCGTGTGTAGTTACACGTCAGTTGTACGAAATTGTTGGTGAGAAGTACAACAATCACAATCTAAAGTATCTATCTCTCGTAGAACGGTGTGTCATATATACAGTACACATGGAAGCTTTGCAATCCGCAATAAGTCATAACCAGGAAACTGTGTTAATCAGTTATAAAATACAGACAAACACAAAAGTAAAGAAGAACCCCATTTCAATTATCACTGAAGACATGATCAGAAATTTAAAACTTCCAATCTGTTGTACATTAGGTAACAACCATTCTGGGGAAGCCAAGCACGTGTATTTCAAGCAGATCAACTTTGTAAGAAGGAAAACTGTTGCACAAGCCATCGACAGAAGTCATGGTATAGAAACACCTTTTGTGAATGACTGCTTAACACTCTGGCATGACCTAAACGACGGGAAAAGAATCAGAAAAAGAAGTGCATCCTTATAAGTTTGAGAACAACACATGTAACCAGGTTTTCTGCGTTAGAAACCAGTGATAATAAATAAACCGTTGCAATGTAAAACCGTTAAACAGATTCATGAGACTCATATCAAGTATTAAGTACAAAAACAACACAATGAACTGAGTTTTCTGGACCTGAAACTATGTTTAGTACATGGTAAAATTAACTTTCGTATTTACAGGCAACCCACCACAGCAGATGGTAGCATTCATGGCTTTTCTTATCACACCTTTATGCACAAATAGGAATTATTTCACGCTATGATTGACCGCATTATTGTGGTGCCCCTAGCCCTTTCTGCTACTGCCACAGAACTTAATAACTCAGTGTATTTAACAGTAAAAAATGGATCTCAGGCAAAGCTTGTACGAAAAAATACAAATACTAACGCAGAAAAAAGAATATAAATTCCTCTACATCCAATAAAAATGGCCTTACTGTTAATAAATCACTACAGTCCCATTTATAGGTGACATAACATATCGTATAGCCAATTTATTAAGAAATAACTTCACTGTGTCGTTTATCACCAATAATGCCACCAAGTTGCTCTTTATACATAATAAGAAACCTCCAACTGGTAAATTTCTCAAATTTAGAGCACATGAAATACAGTATAATATACGTTCGAGTTTTTATATAGAACTAATAGGAAGGGCATTTAAGACCCGCTTTCGTGAGCATTTGCTCAACAAAGGTGGCAAGAATTCATATAAGTCAACCTTTGCAGAACATCTCAAAATAAATAAACACACTCTTCCTTCAATCCTTGCTGAGCGTGAAAATTTTGCGTGTAGTAGACAAGGGCTATAAACGGAACCTTTCAGAAGAATTTGAAGCATATATGCATTCCCATTTAAATGCGAAAGATTTTTTGAATGATCAACTTGTATTAAATACCAGACACTGTTTTGATTGCATAAAACTGTAATAAAATATGAAAATTAGCCCCTTCCTTTTACATATTAGAATTGTGTGCAATGTTTTTTCAAGTGTATAATCTATAAAAGTTTTATATACCTTGTTTATACTTTTATGTGCCTTTATATACCTTCCTTGCTGCTAGAACAATAGGTTGACATGCACATATATGTGATTCAGTGATTTGTAAATTATTAATCTGTGTATAATGTAATCAAGTAAAATATGCAGATTTCTGAAAATTTCATAGCATTATGCTTCTATGACTACGATACTAACATCTGCTACATCAAATTTCCATAATATATGTCTTACACTTCACATAAATGCATATCCATAATTCTGTAGGCTTCTGACAATGACAAATTGATTTGTCGAAATCTATGAAGTGCAACAAAAATATATTTGGAACTTTCGACTGAATTTTATTCTGAAAAAGCTACCAGACATGTTTCCACGGTTGAATAGGAAGAAATCGAAGAAAAAATTCTGGAATGACCCTGAAATTCGCAAAAATTCGTAAGGATCAAAAACATAATTTAGTCCTACAGAGCAATGGGAAAAAGGCTTGGGAGCCTTTAATAGTGACGTGAATTACCTTTTGGGTAACAGAAAGAGCTGCAAATTATGTTTAGCTGGTGGACAACCTGCTCGACGGTTATTGTCTCTTACGTTGTAACGTGTTTCTCAAAGTCAAAATGCACGTTTTCCACTCCCATTTTTTTAAAGGATTACCTCAGTGCAATGAGTGATGAGCATGGTAAACGGTCCCACCAAAGCATATCAACAAAGTGACGAAGACATCAGGATCGGTGGAATTGTTCTGTGCTTGCTTATTGTTGGACATTCCTTCGAGTTGCCGGAGGATAAGATTACAGTAGACATATAATGTAATGAGAAAGCGCCCTCGTTAAAAGGAGACCATGTCTATCTTTGATGTATTCTTTTGTATTCATGTTTGTGTTGTTAAGTTAAAAGTTGTTATTTTCCATCACATTTTCATTTTAAATAATAAAGTTCACGCAGTCTATAACAGTTTCATGTAATACTGTTAAACGTTGCAGTTCGAAGATATCACGTTATTGTGTATCTTCTAAACAAGAGCTGATAAAAATGACAGATTATTCTTTTACGAACCCAAATTACTAGAGTCCCACACCTTTCATTAAAGTAAAAATTTTGTTGTTGTTGGCCTGCGTAATTTGAACATCAAACTCGCTGGTTACTTGACATTGACCCGTTACTCATTCATTCCAGTCTTCTGTTAGAGAGGAGAACGAGTCAAATACGTAGTTTGTATTGCAAAATGAAAGTACTACTGTTCGTTCGTTTTTAAAACATGAGCATACAAATTTTAACGCAAAATATGTCAGGATTTTACTGTAATGTGTATCACAGAAACTCTGTGACCTCAGATAGTTCACAAAACTTAAGATGGTCTCTACGACACGTTCAGCACAAAACAGCAACTGGAACTTGAAATCACTTTTAATTTAAAGCGAGTGAATGGTATCTGCAAGATAAAATATGTAATTCTTCATCTTCCTCAAAAGGCTTATTTACACAGCCTCTTAACGCTGCTACCGTTTTAAGGATCGAGTTTCTGTAATGAAATGCACACATCATAAAAAGTTTTCATCACCTCGGTTCCGAGAGTTCCGGAACATGTACTGAAAATTGGAATTCAGATCAACACAAACATCATTTCTGCCCATTTTATTGGTGATGAAAACCACACATTGCATGTTGTACCACCAGACAGCGAGACCTTCAGAGGTGGTGGTCCAGATTGCTGTACACACCAGTACCTCTAATACCCAGTAGCTCGTCGCCCTTGATGCATGCCTGTATTCGTCGTGGCATACTGTTCACAAGTTCATCAAGGCACTGTTGATAGAGACTGACTCACTCCTTAACGGCGATTCGGCGTATATCCCTCAGCTTGGTTGATGGGTCAAATCGTCCAATACAGCCCTTTCCAATCCATCCCAGGCATGTTCGATAGGTTTCATGTCTTGAGAACATGCTAGCCACTGTAGACGAGCGATGTCGTTATCCTGAAGGAAGTCATTCACAAGATGTGCTGGTATGGTTACACTATCGAACGGAGGATGGCATTCATGTACCGTACAACCGTTACGGCAGCTTTCATGATCACCAGCGGCGTACGTCTGCCCCACATAAGGCGTTCCCAAACCAGCAGGGAACCTCCACCTTGCTGCACTCGCTGGACAGTGTGTCTAAGGCGTTCTGCCTGACTGGGCTGCCTCCAAACACGTCTCCGACGATTGTCTGGTTGAAGGCGACACTCATCGGTGAAGAGAACGTGACGCCAATCCTGAACGATCCATTCGACATGTTGTTGGGCCATCTGTACCGCACTGCATGGTGTCGTGGTTGCAGAGATAGACCTCGCCATGGACGCCTGGAGTGAGGTCGCACGCCATGCAGCCTATTGCGCACAGTTTGAGTCGTAACACGACATCCCGTAGCTGCACGAAAAGCATTATTCAACATGATGCCATTGCTGTCAGGGTTCCTCCGAGGCATAATCCGTAGGTAGCGGTCATCCACTGCAGTACTAGCCCTTGGGCGGCCTGAGCGAGGCATGTCATCGACAGTTTGTCTCTCTCTGTATCTCCTCCATGTCCGAAAAACATCGCTTTGGTTCACTCCGAGACGCTTGGACACTGCCCTTGTTGAGAGCCGTTCGTGGCAGAAAGTAACAATGCGGACGAGGACGAACCGCGGCATTGACCGTCTAGTCATGGTTGAACTACAGACAACACGAGCCGTGTTCCTCGTTCCTGCTGGAATGACTGGAACTGATCAGCTGTCGGACCTCCTCCGTCTAATAGGCGCTGCTCATGCATGGTTGTTTACATCTTTGGACAGGTTCAGTGATATCTCTGAACAGTCAAAGGGACTGTTGGTGATACGATATCCACAGTCAACGTCCATCTTCAGGAGTTCAGGGAACTGGGGTGATGCAAAACTTTTTTTGATGAGTGTAATTTGAGTTTCCATTTTAAGACAGTCTGGTGGTATTAGAAACCACATATTACACTGCTATTTTTTCTGAAATGTTGTAAAAAAGTATTAATACTCTATGGAGTTTCTGAGTAGCTTTACAGTTCAGTTAGACCAAACTGTGACTTAAATGTCATTCGAATTGTCACCAATCAGTCCAGCATCCGATAAGAAAATGAAACCGTCGTTTTCGATTTGGGCGTAACCATCATCACCTTTCTACCCACGGGGATGCAAGTGATTTCTCTTCCCCACAATCCCTTTTTCCGAGTCATTAAGCAATACGAGTTTGACTGAAACGCCTTCCGGAGCTCAGAATTTCAACTCGCATATATAATATCTATTTGTGGGCTTTGCGAGTGACTTACTCAACAATATTTTTTTGATTGATTATATATAGCAAAATCGGTTCAAATGCTTCATGCGTACCAGGATTCTGTTGAAACATGCACATCAAGCCACCCACCCACGCACCTATCCACTCACCCTCCCACGCAGAAACACACACACACACACACACACACACACACACACACACACACACACACAAAACCGAACGTTGTAACCTCCCCACCGTAATTTAAAAGGAAAAGACAATACTTAATACAAATGGTAGCCGAGTGTAACTCCCCACAAAAATTTGAAAGAAAGAAACATGACAATATTTAATTATGAATGCTAATGGACATTGCTCTAAGCGTAACCTGCCCACAATGAAATGTACTGACAATGGCAACAAAAATGTGAAATTCGCAATCTGACTCAAATATAAATTTTTCACCAAAATTAAAGTCCATTCAGTGATAAGAAAATTCAATTAAACCGAAATATCGGTCTTTGGCCCTGTGCAAAACAATCAGAATTAAAGTCTTACCTCAGAATAACTAGATGTCAAATTTCTGCTCTTATCTTTGCGCACGGCTTGGAGGAACTGCATTGCAAATAATAATATTCCTTTTTCTGTAATTTTACTGAAAATTTTCTTTAAAAGAAGTGGAATGAAATGGGAAGTGCAACGAAATTTTTAGTTCAATAAAAATTAAATTTTTTGAAAAAATGCTTTTGAAATAAAAATTATTATTGGGGCACTTGTTGGAGAATAATTACAATAAATAAATTTTTACATTATCTAATGATTATATTAATTAACAGTATACCTCATTCAGCATCTTGACCAGTGTTGCCGACCGCCTACATCACACAACCGCACTGGGCTGCTACTACTGACCGACCGCTCTGCATGACGACTATTAGCGTACTGCACTACATGACGACTAGTAGCGAACTGCGCTACATGACGACTACTAGCGAACTGCACGCAACTAAACCGAGCTACAGACTTCCACGACTACAGACAGAGTACTGCTCTGCATAGCGACAACTAGCTAACTGCTCGCAACACTCGCGCAGTCAAGCGCATACTCTCTGGTCAGAGACTCTGCAATGCCTCGCCATCGCTGCTGCGTTACATACGTGTTTCATAACCCTCCACTGGGGGGGCAAAAATTTGGCAGCGATGGTGAGTCATTTGGACTTGCCAATCGCGGCAAAATTTTTAATTAATTAATAAACTTCTACAATTTACAGAATATTTAGATGTAGAACATGAATTAAATGTTGTGCACACGCACTAAGTACAAAATATATCAGACAAAGACAAAATGTGAGTACAAAACATAGTAGCAAATCAGAAAAATGTATATAAAAATTATTTGACAGAAAACAAAGTGCAGAGGCACTGAAAAAAATTCATTGGCATATTCAGAACAAATAAACAGACTGGCAAAAAATATTATGTTGACAAGTGACATGAGTGCACATGCACTGCAGTTGAGAACATATCAGTAAATGATGAAATGTATATACAATTAGTAACAAATGACATAAGTGCATACGCATTGAAGTATTGAATATACAGTATAGTACAAATCATATTGAAAAATGAGAAAAGTGCACAGGCACTGAAGTTCAATAGAAAACATATTAACACCTAACATAAGTGCACATGCACTGTAGTTCAGAACATATCATTAAAATAAAAATGTATACACAATATAAAAGACAAGAGTGCACATACTATACTTGAGAACAATTCGAAAAAAAATGTCTTTAGTATTTTCGCAATAAATAAACATAATGGCAAAAAAATCATGTCCAAAGTGCACACGCACTGAAAAATGTCTTTAGCATTTTCACAACAAATAAACATAATGGCAAACATCATGTCGACCAGTGACATAAGTGTACTCGCACTGGAGTTCAGCGAATCGAAAAAAATGTATAACCCACGAACAGAAATGATGTTACCAAAAAAATGATTTTCATTATGTGACAAGAATTAGGATAGGAAAGGGAAGGATTGCATCATGGTTGTAGCACTTTAGATTGCACACAGCTGTTCTGAAAGTCCATATCTTTCCACAGAAGTACAACACTAAGTGACACAACTTGAAGTTCTTTTCCCATCAGAATTTATCAGTGTAGCCAAGACACTGAACTGTCGTAGTAATGTTCCATATTTTCATTTTGGCAGTACATTAGGTACACCAAACAGTGGGACCATAATAACGTCTTCATCGCTCACGGTAGTGGACAGCATGTCGTGTCAACACTACGCTCTTACAAGGCACACCAACGTAGAATTAGTGCAAAACCAAAGATAGTGCTCCATGATCACTAGGATAAACAGGACAAATGGACATTGCAATAATTCAGGGTAGTCAGCTTATGAGGTGAAGGACATCAAGTCACATAATATTGACAATTAGAGACTTAATTAGCAGTTTGTGGCATTCATAGCCCAGTTATTGAACATTTCTGTACCAAGTATGTAGTATTACAGAAAAATGTTCATTAATTGTTTTACATGGAATCAGTAGCCTTCTTTTCCTAGTTACAAAGTATAGCATGGTTAATTAATCATTTGTCATTCCAATAGTATTAATCATTAGCCTTTTCCTAATTATAAAGCATTATTAAACAGTCACATTCATTTCCAATTACAAAGTATGGCATCGTTAATTAATCATTTGTCATTTCAATAGTAATAATCATTAGCTTTTTCCTAATTACAGTTAATTAATCATTTGTCATTCTAATATAGTAAGAATCATTAGCCTTCTCCTAATTACAGTTAATTAATCATTTGTCATTCCAATAGTAAGAATCATTAGTCTTCTCCTAATTACAAAGCATTATTAAACAATAATTAAGATTCATTAGCCTTCTAATTACAAAGCATAGCATCATTTGTCATTTCAATATAGTAAGAATCATATTCTTTTCCGGTTACAAAGTATAGCATAGTTAATTAATTATGTGTCAGATAATTAATCATTTGTCATTTAAATGTAGTAAGAATCATTAGCCTTTTCCTAATTACAAAGCATTATGAAACAGTCACATTCATTTCCAATAACAAAGTATGAACATTGAAAACAAGAGCTAATTAATGGCATAATTAATAACAAAATCGTGGAGTGACATTAATTATTGGCACTCAGTGGCCAGCAAGTATTGAATAGAATAAAACATAGTTCATCATTCAGTATTATTCAGATCATTACAAAATCAATATTAAAATCAGTTAATTACAGTCATACCATTAATAATCATGGGCATTATAAGTAGTCTCATTACAATAAACAGTGTTTCTCATTCAGTAGTATTCAGATCATTACAAAGTCATTATTAAAATCAGTTAATTACAGTCATAGCATTAATAATCATGGACATCATAAGTAATCTCTTTACAATAAACAGTGGCAGTTATTAGCCAGTGACAAAGCATTATTTTATATACACACTTTTTTTTGTCTCATTAAGAAGTCATTACTGAAGTGACATACTATTCAGAGCTAATCAGTATTATTCAGAATTATCATAAACTGGTATCACTACTTGGGACTGGTAATACATTTTTTTTTGTTAGCAATGCATTGCGTTGGGATCGATAATTAATTGCTGAGGCATAACACTATTTGCTTTTGAGCTATTGCTGCAAATGAGGATAGGTAACATCATTCGTCATGAGTCAGCTGTAGCAAGATTATGGAACAAGGCAGTATATGTGATCACATTTATAAATGATAAACACAAATGGGTAAAAAAAATAATTAAAAATGCAAGTACTAGAACAGGTATAATAAGTAACAGGTTTAGTATCATGAAAAGCTTCTCCTGGAAAAATATACAAAATGGATTATTGACCTGAAAGAAGAAACGCACACTATGCTGAAAAGTAGTGAACTTCGAATTAACAGGTAGTGAAATGTGTATAAAATGTGTTCCATAGCTGTCCTTTCCAAAACTTTCCATCATCCTACTATGCAATATAACACCTGCTGTCAAAACAAACTGCAACAAATACTTAAATAACTACATAGCATAAATACATAGCTTCAACATTATCCTCATCTGTAAAGAAAACTTCATTATCCATCACTTCATTATCCATATTATCATAACTTCAATATTATCATCACCTGTAAAGAAAAGCTTCATTATTCATAATACCATTTCCCTCATCATTATTCATCAGTATCCATTATCATCTGCAAAAAAATCACTTCATTACTCATTATATAACTATTCCTTATCACTAGCATATTTCATCACTAAAACTAAGATGTGTAGTTCAGTCTGACAGCCTGCATCAATCACCTTGTATTCTGAAAGAAAAAATTAGTTAAGACTGCTATTCTGTGATGAGTATTGTATATTCTTGTTAATGCCTGCCAATCCTGATCCATTTACTCTTCCTCATAAAGTTATTGCATCTCCTTTCGTTTATTCCGTAGGTGAAATCCCATTTCTGTTGAATTTATTTCTTACATGCATCATTTCTTTCTGAAATTCATGAACAAAGATTAATGTCTTGCATTTAAATCCTATACCCACTAAATAATGACTGGTTTATGGTGACACAATTAAGCATACAGCATAACATGACAGAAAACGTAATATGTCAAAGACATTGACAGTGTTCAGATGCGAAAATGTACACAGAATATCACAATGCAGCAGCAAGAAATGTAAAACAGTCACGATCTTGAGATGTCATAGGGCAAAAAAAATGTCAAAGTCAACTGGTGCGTGTTATATCTTAACTATTTCACAGTGCATACAAACAAAACTGGAATACAATCGTACATAAAAGACAAATGTGACGTTCGTTGTGTTCAGCTTGTATGTAGTGTAGTTAATCGAGGCGAGAATTAAAGACTTTAATGAAAAAAAATGTAATGAAATTAACATGTCATTAGCTAACATTGCATAATTAGTCATGAAATACGTAAGTGTGAAAAAATATGCACGGTCTGATGTGTAACGACAAGAAAAGCGACCTGCTAACCTTACCTTGCCGGGCACTTGCCAAGAAAAAATACGATAATCATCAGTAATTAGTCAGGTGATATAATTGCATTAGTAAATGACATCATAGTGTGTTGAACCATAAAGTGTCTTCATTCAATAAACGGTTTAATGTTTGAGATATGGTGGTTGCCTTTCGATTTTCTAGTTCTCAAAGTTTCGACGTGTACAACATTGGGGTGAGGGATGCTGCGAATCCGATATGGACCTGCGTATAGAAGTTCAAATTTACTGCACTTACCTTTTAATTTGCTGGATAAATAGTGTGTACGTACTAGTATCTTCCGTCCAACGTGAAAGTCGCGGCGTGTACAAACCTGTTTTTGCTGTCTTCTCCGGCGCTCTGCGGCACGTTTGATGTTGTTCAGCGCAATGTTAATTATTTCGTGGTGTCGTAGGCGACGACTTTTGGGGAATTCTACTAATTCTTTAATTTTGTTTGGCGGTTCAACGTTTTTCAGTATAACAGACGGAGATAGCATAGTGGATTCATTTGGAATGGAATTAATTACATCTTGGAATGAGAGTATGTGTGTATCCCAATCAATATGTCTTTTGTGGCAGTATATTCGGCACAGTTTACCAATTTCTTTCATTAATCTTTCACAGGGGTTCGAAGAAGCATGGTACTTGGATATATAGATCGGAGAAATGTTTCTGGCTCGTAACATGCGTGTCCATACGCTACTGCGAAATTGAGATCCATTGTCAGAAATTACTTTCATCACATGCCCTACATGAAATAGAAAATGTTTTACAAATGCTTTCGAAACAGTTTTAGCAGTAGCTTTGCGTAATGGAGTGAAAGTAACAAATTTTGAAGTGAGCTCAACAGCGACAAAGATGTAGCAAAAACCTCTGTTAGTTCTGGGAATCGGACCAAAAATGTCTACAGCGGCCATGTGTCTTAATTTAACAGGTATAATGGGATATAATGGAGGAATATGTGAAGTGGTGTCTGATTTAGCTTTCTGGCAAATTTTACAAGACGCTAAAACTCGTCGTATACGTTTCTCCATGTTGGTAAAATAACAGTTCTGTCTCAGTATAAGAAAACATTTTCGTGCTCCGTAATGTGCGTAACTTAAATGAGTGTACCAGATTAATTTGTTAACCAGTTCGTCAGGAATGCATAATAACCAATTGTTGCTGTCAGGATGAGAGCGGCGAAACAGAATGTCATTGCGTACAGTGTAATGGTTCCTAATCGTAACATTTTTCCTATCTTGCCAAAGGTGTTTAATTTCTTTCCACACATTGTCTTTGTTTTGTTCTTGTGCTATGTCCTGTAATGACGATGAAATAAAGTTTTCAAATGCAACTTGCTGAATGTACATGACACTGAAATTTGTTTTGCAGAAGTTGGTTGCTACGTCTTGCTGATTGTTGCCGAGAGAACGCGATAGTGCATCTGCTATAACATTTTGTGTGCCGGGAATGTGGACAATCGTAAAATTAAATTCCTGTAAATAAAGTTTCCATCTACTTAACCTGTCGTGAGTCAATTTAGCTGAAAGCAAAAATTGTATCGCTCTATGGTCTGTGTAAACAGTGGTATGTCTGCCATAAAGAAAGTGCCGAAATCGCGTAAAAGCCCATACAACACATAATGTTTCAAGTTCTGTAACAGAATAATTTCGTTCAGCAGGTGACAAAATGCGGCTTGCAAATGCGATGTTTTTAATTACTATTGAACCATCTTCTTCAATTTCCTGGAAAATATGTACGCCTAAAGCGGTGTTACAACTGTCGGTGGCAATGGAAAAATTTCTGGTAAGATCTGGGTGCGATAAAAGTGGAGCATTCAACAAAGCATGTTTCAGGTTCATGAATTCAGAGTGTGCTTGCTTATCCCTAGACCAAATACTGTTTTTACCTGTTAATTGGCATAGTCTAGGCGTGTCTAAAGCGGAGTGATGAATAAATTTACGAAAAAAGTTAATTAAGCCCAAAAAACTGCGTAATTGTTTCTTCGTCGTAGGAACACTAATGTCACGTAGAGCCTGAAGTTTTTCCGGATCAGGTGCAATGCCTTCTGTTGAAATTACGTGTCCAAGAAATTTTATGGAAGTTTTGCCAAAGTGCGATTTACTAAGATTAACTGTAAGTCCTTGTGCATGGAAAGTTTGTAACAGTTGTTCAAGAATCAGATTGTGTTCAGACCAGTTAGCTTCTGCAATAAGAATGTCGTCTACATACGTCGTAATTATGTCCTTAATGCAAACGTGTGTCGGATGGCGTCAAAATTAATAACATTTTCGTGAAGAAGATTCTGCGTGTCAAAATTATTGCTTACGTTATTGGAATATGAAACCTGTACTGTGTCTGGTCAAATTCTGTCGTACGTGCTATTATTTACGCGAGAATATTGTGGCATATCCACTATATGAACTGTTCTGTTATTTCTTACTGACGTGTTACGCTATCGATGACACCTATTGTTTGGATCATTCATGATAATGTGTTGTTGCTGATGTTCTTGCTGCTGAAAAGATCGACTGTTATTAAATGTACGCTGAAAATTGTGCTCGTTATTTTTACGTCTGTCATGATAGTAATTTCTATACGGCGCATTGCGATACGAGTTGAAATAGTGTGTTGTCTGTACGTGGTTATTTCTTTGCTGCCATGCGTTACTATTTGTTGGGGCTGCGACTATACGTGCACGCGGCGAAACATTAAAGTTTGGTTGACCTTGCAGACTGCATTGTTGGTTAGGTATGCTAAGCGGCTTACTTTCATGCTGTTGCGGTGAAAAACGTCTATTGTTACAAAAAAATGCGTTTGCTGTTAATTTAACACATACTGATGATTACGATTTTATCCGTTATTAAAATTACGGCGGTAGTTGTCATTACGGGAGTGCCTACTGAAAATTGTCACATTCGGTAAAAGTTTGTCACATCGGGTTTTCATTACTCGTTTCTTAATTCTAGATAGAGCAATAGTTAAAGAGCTATTTTGATAGATATAAAGGATAGTAGAAGAGAAGGCAGCAGTGCAGAAAACTAAAGATGAAACAGCACTACTACAGCTCGGGGCCCTATGCTCGCTACGGCACATATTCATTAAAGCGTAATGAATCCCCTGAGGTCTATTACGCACTGCAAATAATTTTTAGCTTTTGTGTTATAAGCAATGGCGGTACAAATTCAGAAATAAATTGCTGTCTGCATGCTAATTCTAGTTTCTTCATTATAGGCAATGCTGTTGTAAATACAAAAATAAATTGTCGCATCT
Source organism: Schistocerca piceifrons (assembly GCF_021461385.2). Lineage (NCBI taxonomy): Eukaryota > Metazoa > Arthropoda > Insecta > Orthoptera > Acrididae > Schistocerca > Schistocerca piceifrons. The sequence continues at coordinate 485,966,349 of NC_060143.1, read as the reverse complement.
GGTTCAAAGCTAGTTTCTCCATTACAGGCAATAGCGGTGAATGTACAAAGATAAATTGTCGTATACAGTGTAAAGCGTGTACCTGTACGCTGTCATTATTAAATTCCTTAGATTTTCTTACAAATGCAAATTGCTCGAAATCTACGTTCTCGTCACTCAGTTTGAGACCACGTTCAGGTTTGTGTGTGAATCTGTTCGTCTGTGTCATTTCGGATTTCAAGTTGCATAGCTTTTCAGATTTTAAGTCACGTGGCTTTTCGGATTTTAAGTCGCGTAGTTGCTGTAAATTGCTCACATTATACACGCTGCGTGACTCTGACAAATGCTCGCAACGTGGCGGATTCTGTGACGTACTGGTGACTGAAATAGTTTTCAACTCTGTTACTGTAACACTTTCGTCAATTTGGTTGATCTGTCGTGCAAATTTCTCGTCAGCTTCCGTATTCGGAGTGTGTGAAACTTCCAATGACTTCAAATTAAACTCGTCGCGAATCTGTACTGCGTTTTTAAGGCATTGTTCAGTGACTGCATTAATTTCGTGTATCTGTGTTTCGTTTGCTGAACATTGTTCGGTGACTGCAATAATCCCGTCTTTATGTGATTCTGTTGTGTCTACACGTGTGCTACTTAATTCTTGTGCAACAGTGCCAACTTCTTTATTTCTGTTTTTAGCACATGCCTCAGTATCCTCACGTAAATGTACTTTATTGTCCCGACATTGCACGGTAACAGCTGTAATCTGCTCACTAACTTGTTTGTTCTGTTCTTTAAGATCATCTTGTTTTTCGTTTGTGAGTTCGAAACTTTTATCAATTGTTTCGCTAGGTTGTTTGTAATGGTTGTCGAAACTTTCACTCTGTTGTCCGATCCATTCAATAAGTTTGTTTAGTTTTTTGTTCTGTTCACTAAATAGTTGTTGTAGCAATCTTGCCATAATTTGTTCAAAGCCAAAGTTATCGTTTATACTCTCTGTGCTGTTTAGTGGCGGATCTGGAACTTTCTCGCTTACTGTAACCATTTGGTTATTCTGAGATTTAGAAAAAGGTTTGTCAGTCGGATGTGCACTGTCAGGCATTATTTCGGAATTAAATGGATCCGTCGTACTTTCAGTACACTGTCCATTTTCATTAGAAATATTTGTCTGAACGTTACTTGAATTTTCCAAACCGGTTGTATTAAGCTGGGTAGCGCTCATTACAATAGAGCGTCCCGCGTCATCAATTGTCGTCAAATTAACAGAAGAGACAATTGAGTTCGTTTGTTCATCATTAAAATAAAAGTCATCATTAATGGTTGTAATGCACTGATTGTTAGTGAACGCAGGATTGTCATCATCACACTGCGTGTCACAATTACTATCGGTCATGCTGTTTAAGTCGGTAATTTCATTCAAAATACCTCGCGATACACTATTCACAGTCTTTCGCGGCATTTTTACAATAGTCACAATTTTTCACAAAATAAATAAGCACAATGCAAAAGCAACACACAAATACAACAGAGCAACGAATTGCCGTTGACCTGTAGAAAGAAAGTCACAAGTTAATAAAAGCGTTGCGCCAAATCCTAATTATATCTAAGCAAATAGGAGCAGATATCTGACTGTTCCTCAAAAGACTCTCAACGAAATACGATCCTGGACTGGGTGTCGCCAAGTGTAACCTCCCCACCGTAATTTAAAAGGAATAGACAATACTTAATACAAATGGGAGCCGAGTGTAACCTCCCCACAAAAATTTGAAAGAAAGAAACATGACAATATTTAATTATGAATGCTACTGGACATTGCTCTAAGCGTAACCTGCCCACAATGAAATGTACTGACAATGGCAACAAAAATGTGAAATTCGCAATCTGACTCAAATATAAATTCTTCACCAAAATTAAAGTCCATTCAGTGATAAGAAAATTCAATTAAACCGAAATATCGGTCTTTGGCCCTGTGCAAAACAATCAGAATTAAAGTCTTACCTCAGAATAACTAGATGTCAAATTTCTGCTCTTATCTTTGCGCACGGCTTGGAGGAACTGCATTGCAAATAATAATATTCCTTTTTCTGTAATTTTACTGAAAATTTTCTTTAAAAGAAGTGGAATGAAATGGGAAGTGCAACGAAATTTTTAGTTCAATAAAAATTAAATTTTTTGAAAAAATGCTTTTGAAATAAAAATTATTATTGGGGCACTTGTTGGAGAATAATTACAATAAATAAATTTTTACATTATCTAATGATTATATTAATTAACAGTATACCTCATTCAGCATCTTGACCAGTGTTGCCGACCGCCTACATCACACAACCGCACTGGGCTGCTACTACTGACCGACCGCTCTGCATGACGACTATTAGCGTACTGTACTACATGACGACTAGTAGCGAACTGCGCTACATGACGACTACTAGCGAACTGCACGCAACTAAACCGAGCTACAGACTTCCACGACTACAGACAGAGTACTGCTCTGCATAGCGACAACTAGCGAACTGCTCGCAACACTCGCGCGGTCAAGCGCATACTCTCTGGTCAGAGACTCTGCAATGCCTCGCCATCGCTGCTGCGTTACATACGTGTTTCAACGTGTATACAGGTTATTTGTTATTTTAAATGTAATGATGCTGAGTTGTGGCTCATCATATACATTTATTCATATTCGCAATTCATTATCTGCTAGAGTGCAGTGAAAAAGGTCACTGGCAGGCTCAGTACTTTCTGTTAGCCTCCGGGTGTGATCTTTGATATTAAGAAATTTGCTAGTGCAAAAACGTGTTTAAAGCACAATGCGTAATTTTTAATTTTGTTTCATATCATAGGAATGGACAGGAGTTGTGTTCGCTGTATGATGACATAGGAGGGGCTCGCCGCAGATTGCCAACAGCTGAAGACGCTTTAGGCCACCATATGTGCAGGCTGCTGCCTGGGGTGCAGCGGCGGCGGAGAAACTGGCGGAGTGCGTGGATCACCTTAAGTGTAGTTTGCTTGGCCAAGGGACTCTACTGCAAGGGCAACTTCCAGCGTACGTGATGCGGGAGGACTACACTCACCTCAGGCTGAGTAGCAGGTTGTCACCCTTCAGCAGATTCTTAGCATACATTGGCAGACGTGTTTGTTAGTGATTGGGAACTCAAAGGTTACGCGTGCTGTGAAGCCAGAATCCATGGTTGGAAAGAAATCCAATGTGCATTTGGTTTCTCTGCCGAGGATCCTCATCTGATATACGGAGTCGGCCATGCCTGCGGCTATAGTGTGTAAGAAGTAGAGTCATCTGCTAGTTGTTGCTTATGTAGTCACCAGTGACGTCTGTCACTTGGGTTATGAGGCCAGACTCAGTTCCCACAGACGTCTGGTGTAGTTGGTGAAGACTATTGACTTCGCTCAGTGGGGTGCAAGTAGAGCTTATAGCTTTCATTCTCGTACCCACATTCGATCGGGATCCTTTAGAGCCAAGTGGAGACTCACAACTGGAAGTTCCATAGATACTGTGATGGTTCTGGCAGCATATTTCTGGACCTGCGCTAGAGGGCAGAGAAATGTAACGTGCCTCTAGATAGGTCATTGTAGGTCAGTGAATCACTATATGGAGGAAGCAGCTACTTGGGCAGCAACGTGCTTGTGAAGTGTACACGCATTTTTCATTCTTTTTTTAAATAAGGCAAATTCCTTTTAGAAGAATTTGAAACATATATGCACAACCTTGTTGCACTCTTAATGTTACCACACTGGCTTTTAATATCAGGATGTTTTGACTTTCCTGTATGCTGAGTCTGTTCTTCCGACAACCATTTTTCGATTTCTTCGCATTTTTCATGCAGTCATCTCGTCTTAGCTTCCCTGCACTTCCTATTTGTTTCATTCCTCTGCGACTGAGATATCTGTATTCATCGATCAAATGAAGTATTTCTTCTATTACCCACGGTTTCGTCGCAGTGACCTTCTTTGTACTTATGTTTTGCTTTCCAACTTCTGTGATGGTCCTTTTTAGAGATGGCCGTTGCTCTTCAAGTGAACTGCCTACTGAGCTATTCCTTATTGCTGTATCTGTAGCCTTAGAGAACTTCAAGTTTAGCTCGTCACTCCTTAGTACTTCAGTATCCCTCTTCTTTGGGTTTTGATTCTTCCTTGCTAATGTCTTAAACTTCAGCTTATTCTTCATCACAACTACATTGTTATCTGAGTCTATATTCTTTCCCCTGGCTACGCCTTGCAATCCAATAGCTGATTTCGGAATCTCTGATTGACCATGATGTAATCTAACTGAAATCTTCCCGTATAACCCGGCCATTTCCAAGTATACCTCCTCCTCTTGTGATTCTTGAACAGAGTAGTGGCTATTACGAGCTTAAACTTGTTACAGAACTCAATTAGTCTTTCTCCTCTCTCATTCCTTGTCCCAAGCCCATATTCTCCTGTAACCTTTTCTTCTAATTCTTCCCCTACAACTACATTCCAGTCTCCCATGGCTATTACATTTTCGTCTCCCTTTACGTACTGCATTACCCTTTCAATATCCTCATATACTTTCTCTCTCTCTTCGTCTTCAGCTTGCGACGTCGGCATATATACCTGAACTATCGTTGTCGGTATTGGTTTGCTGTCGATTCTGATAAGAACAATCCTATCACTGAACTGTTCACAGTAACACACTCTCTGCCCTACCTTTCTACTCATAACGAATCCTACTCCCGTTATATCATTTTCTGCTGTTGTTGTTATTACCCTATACTCATCTGATCAGAAATCCTTGTCTTATTTCCATTTCACTTCACTGACCTCTACTATATCTAGATTGAACCTTTGCGTTTCCCTCTCCAGATTTTCTAGTTTCCTTTGTACGTTCAAGCTTCTGACATTCCATGCCCCGATGAGTAGAACGTTATCCTTTCGTTGATTATTCAATCTTTTTCTCATTGTAACCTCCCCGTTGGCAGTCCCCCCCCCCCCCCCCCACCCGGAGATCCGACTGGGGGACTATTCCGGAATCTTTTGCCAATGGAGAGATCATCATTACGCTTTTCAATGACACGGTACACTGTGGATACACGTTACGTGTTTTTAATGCAGTGGTTTCCATTGCCTTCTGCATCCTCATGCCGTTGATCACTGCTGATTCTTAGGCCTTTAGGGGCAGTTTCCCACCCCTAGGGCAAGAGAGTGCTCTAAAACTCTGTCCGGTCCTCCGCACTTTTTGACAAGGTCGTTGGCAGAACTATGGTGGCTCCTTATGCCGGAAGTCTTCGGACGCCAATGCTGATTATTAATCAAAATTTATACAGTGGCGGGATTCGAGCCCGGGACCTACGAAGTTTTGATTACTAATCAATGACGCTACCCTTTTTTTAAAAAAAAATCTCATTTTGTTCGTTGTATCTGCTCGCGGCGGACGTCGCAAGACACTCGTTTCAGTTCGTCGTTGAGCCATTAAATCAGTTTTTTTATTACAGAGGGTAGCTAACCCTCTGACCGAACACACTGAGTTACCGTGCCGGCGCCCCTAGACCACGAGTGAAGAGTTATGTTTTAAGATCTCTGAGGTCATAGTTACTGCAATAATGAATAACTCGGGAGGAGTTCAGTTGAAGAGGAATGGACAACACCAAAGGGGCAATCACTGATGTTGGAAAGAAAAACATAGGTACAAGAAAGCTAACAGCAAAGAATAGATGGGTAATAGAAGAAATAATTCAGTTGATCGATGAAAGAAGGAAGGACAGAAATGTCAAAGGAAATTCAGAAATGAAGAAATACAAGTCACTGAAGAATGAAATAAATAGGAAATGCAGGGAAGCTAATGCAAAATGAGTGCATAGAAATCTAAAGAAATCGAAGTCAAAACAACCTCCGGTGAAATTAAAAACAGGGGCGGCAGCTGGTAAGAGCTGATAGTAGGGTTCGAGTGTGGCGCAGACCACACGAAGCCATGGACCCAAATTGTCATCAACGTAATGTGCAAACGTTTGGTGGCTCCATAATACAGGTTATGTTGACTGTGTTTACATGGAATGGATTGGGTCCTCAGGTCCATTGAAACCGAACATTGACTGAAAATGGTTATGTACAGCTACTTGGAGACCATTTGCAGCCATTCATGGACTTCATGTTCCCTAACAACGTTTCGGATGACACAGTTGTTCGCGACTGGTTTGAAGAACATTCTGGACAACTCAAACGCATGACTTGGCCACACAGGTCGCCCGACATCAATCCCATTGAACTTTCATGAGACATAATCGAGGGGTCAATCCTACACCGGCAACACTTCCGCAGTTATGGACGGTCATAGAGGCGTCGTGGCTCAGTAGTTCAGCGTGGGACAATCAACGACTTGCTGAGTCCATGCCATGTCGAGCTGCTACACTAGCCAGGGTGTCACATAACTTTGGCCGCTCAGTGTACATTCTCATAAATTTCTTCCTCTGGTTTGGTCGATGTTTGATACTAGCAGACTTCTCTTGTTCAGAAATGCCCACATTGACTGTGTTACTTTGCTTTTATGTCCCCCTTGCTTCGTCCGTGATGTGCTATATCCAAGGTAGTTGAATTCCTTAAGGGGCTCCGGAAAGTCTCAAAATCATGAAAAGTTCAATTTTTACTTTTTTGCGTTTTCTGAATCTGCAGACTATTACCTTTTAATAGATATATAATTTATTCAATTCCGAAGACTACAACAATTTTTAAATTTTTTTTGAAATGTGTTCTACATGGGCGTGACCCACTGTGGCGCTGTTAAACTGCTGTCAAATGGTGTTATTATTAACGTCCGTGTTCATCAGTTACATTTTAGTCTGCCTCATGCAATAATGGAGGTGATGAAACCTATTTTCAGAGACTTAGCAGCACCTGAACTGTTGAAAAAGTGTATTCACGGAAAAACTGAAAACCCCAATGAAAGTGTAAATAGTGTTATATGATCGAGAATCCCCAAGACTGTATTTGTTGGAATAGAAACACTCCACTTTGGTGTGTATGATGCTGTTGCGACTTTCAATGATGGCAACATTGTAAGGTGCAAGGTATTTAGAAATATGGGAATGAAGATACGTTCTAACATGGTACGAGCGATGCTTGCTTTAGACAAGGAACGCCTTCGGGCTGCAGACAGGGCTGTAAAGAGTCTAGAAACACAAGCAAGAGTAAACAGGAGGAGGAACAAGAGGAAGCTGGAGGAGGAGTTTCCAGAGGATGAAGATAATCCATCCTATGGACCTGGAATGCACTAAAAAGTTAATCCAATCTTTGTCGCTCGATTCCCAAAACTTTTATTTTCTCATACTAATTACATGTTTTCTAATGATCTTCCAAACATATTTGTTTCAAATTTTCAGTAAATGTTACACAGTACCTTCTGCATAATTTAACACAGCCTTTTTCCAAAAAACTGTATATTTTTGAATATATAAATAAAAAATTGCAAAAAACTGTTGTGAATTTTCATTACAATTGAAAAAAAATCATTTTTAATAACTGAACTAAAATTTTGTAAAATCCCTGTGTTAGGTTGTAGCCCATATTCCAATAAATAATCTGTAAAAAGTTCAACTTCCTACCTCAAATACTTTGTGAGGAAAGATGTAATTTATAAGCGTTATTTAACATTGCAAGTATAGGGCGTTCCGGAGCCCCTTAACTTCGTCTCCTCCGCGGTGCCCAATTTTTATGTAATTTTATCACTATCTCATTTCTACTTCTTCTCTTTACTTTCGTCTTTCTTCAGTGTGCTCTCAATTCATTTTCTATACTCATTAGATCGTCCATTTCATTCAGGACGCTGTAATTCTTTTCAGCTTCACTGAGGATAGCATTGTCTTTCATCGTAAATTTTATGGGACTCTTGATTCTTTCTTTTTTTCCGTCCGTCATTGTTTATTCGATCTATTGTTTGAACAGTAGGCGGGAAAATCCGTTTCTCACACTTATAACCTTTATAATCGGAGCACATCGTTCTTGATCTTCAGTTCTTATCCTTGCATACATTGTATGTTAAACTCCTTTCCATTCAGCTTACTCCTTTTTTTGTTAGAACTCCAAATGTCTTGCACCATTTTACATTATCGAACGCTTTTTCCATGTCGACAAATCCTACGAATGTGTCTTGATTTTTTTAAAGTCTTGTTTCCGTCATCAAACGCAATGTCAGAACTGGTTCTGTGATACCCTTGCCTTTCAGTAGGCCAAACTGATCATCTAACACAGGAGTAGTCAAGCTTGACCGTACCTCCCAGTAATGGGAGCTCCAGCTTTCACGGTGGACGGCAGAAGCTAGCGATTTAAAAACATTTTCTGTGTTATCCATAGCTACGATGCCACGCCGTAGGTGCAAGTTCTTAGGTTGGTACTAGGACACCGACACCGACACCGACGCCAGCGCCCTCTAGCCGGCTCTGTGGAGATGTACGAGCGTCGCTCCGGA